>NC_056730.1:363753961-363868961 GCF_019279795.1 Protopterus annectens | reverse complement strand
GTGATTTTGCAGTTCAAGTCTTCCTTCGTCAATGCTCCCTATGCCGGCACTTCTTTGTTTGGCCCCACAGTAAAGGACACATTCTCCAGGCATGAGAAAGATGGAAAGACCCTCTCTGCAGTGGGAGTGCATTTTTTTGACCCCTCAAAGGATCTTTTCCAGGACTCAGCGGGGAGGTCAAAAATGTGATTTAGTAAATCTCAGGGTCCTTTCCAGGACAAACAAGTTGGTTCCCCCAGAGCAATTTGTGTTGAGCAGTTTAGTGCAAAGGTTTAAATGTATGAGCGACTGATGAGCTACATCCTGCTATCTTGGTTTGATCCTGTAAAAAATCTTTGTGTTGAGCAGTTTAGTGCAAAGGTTTAAAGGTACGAGCAACTGATGAGCTACATCCTGCTATCTTGGTTTGTTCCTTTAAAATATCTTTGTGTTGAGCAGTTTAGTGCAAAGGTTTAAAGGTACGAGCAACTGATGAGCTACATCCTGCTATCTTGGTTTGTTCCTTTAAAATATCTTTGTGTTGAGCAGTTTAGTGCAAAGGTTTAAAGGTACGAGTGACTGATGAGCTACATCCTGCTATCTTGGTTTGATCCTTTAAAATATCTTTGTGTTGAGCAGTTTAGTGCAAAGGTTTAAAGGTACGAGCGACTGATGAGCTACATCCTGCTATCTTGGTTTGATCCTTTAAAAAATCTTTGTGTTGAGCAGTTTAGTGCAAAGGTTTAAAGGTACGTGCAACTGATGAGCTACATCCTGCTATCTTGGTTTGTTCCTTTAAAATATCTTTGTGTTGAGCAGTTTAGTGCAAAGGTTTAAAGGTACGAGCAACTGATGAGCTACATCTTGCTGTCTTGGTTTGATCCTTTAAAATATCTTTGTGTTGAACAGTTTAGTGCAAAGGTTTAAAGGTACGAGCGACTGATGAGCTACATCCTGCTATCTTGGTTTGGTCCTTTAAAATATCTTTGTGTTGGGCAGTTTAGTGCAAAGGTTTAAAGGTACGAGCGACTGATGAGCTAAATCCTGCTATCTTGGTTCGATCCTTTAAAAAATCATTGTGTTGAGCAGTTTAGTGCAAAGGTTTAAAGGTACGAGCGACTGATGAGCTACATCCTGCTATCTTGGTTTGATCCTCTAAAAAATCTTTGTGTTGAGCAGTTTAGTGCAAAGGTTTAAAGGTACGAGTGACTGATGAGCTACATCCTGCTATCTTGGTTTGATCCTTTAAAAAATCTTTGTGTTGAGCAGTTTAGTGCAAAGGTTTAAAGGTACGAGCAACTGATGAGCTACATCCTGCTATCTTGGTTTGATCTCCTCCTTTTGCTTACTGTGTCACTGAGCAAGTTGCCAAACCAGATAGTGCTCCTGAATGCCCCTTAAAAGCACCAGTTATGCCTAGTAGATTTATCTTGTTAATAAAGTACAAATGACTGCACATTATTAAACTTCTGCAGCCCTTTGAATTTGATGAATTGTGTGGGGTGCTGTCTTGGTTGCATTGTGATATTTCATTACCGCTGTCTCACTTTTGCAGGACAGTGAACGCCATTGAGTCATTTGGTTTCTGTGATTCAGTTGTTATTGTTGACAGAACTGTATTCATGCACATTTGCTAGCACTGTCCATTAGAAGTAGAATATTGTTTCTCTTACATGAAAGTAGATGCATGAGTACAACAAGCAAGGTTGTTTTTACTGCATGTATTCCCTAAAAGAAAAAAATGCATGGTACATATTAGTATGTCTGATGCTCCTTGCAAAGGAACTCCTTGGAAGCAGATGTCTTAAAATTAATGTAAATTTTTGTGGAATATAATTACATGCCTTTTCATCACCCCTATCATCTGCAGGCATAATTATAGTACAAGCCTTGGATAAAGGCAGTAATGTATTATTCCTGACATTTGCTCTTTTGAGCTCATAAAGGAAATTAATGGGGCCTTCAGTGAAATAGAATCACTGGGCTTCTTTCTTGTTTAATTCCTAGATGGGTTTGATCACGCCAGTAGCTACAAATTACTTTTCTATGAAATTTGTCGTTATACGGCATTTCTGTTTCATTATGTCTAGTAATCAGTGATGTTAGCTAGGCTTTTGAGAAATTAGAATGTATAAAATTTTGGGTTGCAGTAGATAAACAGGTACTATACATTTCCTGCTTGGAGAGGGACTGTTTAGCTGTAAAAATAGACAAGGCAAATAAACAATATAGTTTGTAGGAGTATATGAAACGGGTACAGGAAATTACTTTTAGGAACGTTTCTTCTGTCTCACCGCCATCCCTTATGCTTGAAGGACAGGTCAATTTGATGCAGTAGAGGACCACATTACAGCTTTAACAAGAATTCCACATTTTGTAGTAGTGAATTTCCCAGCTGGAATGTGGAACTGGCATGCATCAGGGACATAAAGTATATCTGGAAGGAAAAAAAACACATTCTCCTTGATAGTGTGAATGTGTGATGCAATACAACGGACTGGTTTCGTCAAGGGCAAGTCATGCCTACTCCACCTGTTGAACTTATTTGAGAAGGCCACCAAAACACTGGATGAGGGCAGAATTGTTCACAGTCCCTACCTTGACCTGGCCAAGACATTTGACACCATGCCACATTTGGGAATTGTTGATAAACTCAAAGAGGTTGGGTATAAACCCTTATTTCACCCAGTAGATGGCCAACCGGCTCATAAACAGAACCCAGGAAGTTAGAACTGGGGAGTCCACCAATACAAACAGGCTAATCACAAGCAGAGTCCATTCAGGATCACTCATGGGACCACTCCTTTTTGGCATTTGCTTGTGTGAAGTCAAGGCCAATGTCAAGGGCCTCTGGTTGACCAAATTTGCAGCTGATTGCAAATTAGGAGCAGTTATACAATTCACCACCTATGCTAATGTTCCCCAGGAAGGGCTGATACAGACAAATGGTTTGTGTCAGAGCATCATCATCATCAATCCCCCCCTTTTCCCATTTTCTGCATGAGGTTGGGGTGTCATGTCAACTGTCATCATCTCTCTCTTTTCATTGCCACTTTCATACCTTCTTTAAAACTCATGCCTGACTGTTGCAAGTCTTCTCTCACTCAGTTCATCCACCTGCTTGCTGGATGCTTTGGTTTCCTCTTGCTTTCTTCCTGTCTGTCCCAAATCATCTCCACCATTTTGCCTTCTGCTTTTCTGCATATGTGCCCGAACCACCGTAATCTGTTCTGTTTGACCTTTCCTGCAAGTAGAGCTGGCTTTTGCTCTTATGTCCTCATTTTTATGTCCCACAGTGTGCATACTACTACCTCTCTCAGGCACATCATCTCCATCAACCTTTAGCTTCCTCAGCTGCTCAGCCTGTACTGTCCAGATTTTTGTACCATACAGTAGTACTGGTTACACCACTGTTTTGTACACCTTGTGTTTCAGCTTCTTTGTCATTCTTCTGTCATACAGTACACCTGACACCCTGTGCCATTTGGCTGCTGCTTTGACTTCCCTTCTCCTCAACCATCCCTTCCAGGTAATTGAAGCTGTTAAACTTGTTCCACTGTTTTTCTTCTATCTCAATTCTCAGCTTCTTCTGATTTCCCCCATTTGCTGCCATTACAACTGTCTTATCTACACTCCATTTCATTCCATGTGCCTTCCCCTAGCCTTTGCTTAAGTTCTTGTTCATAGTCTACCTGTAATACGACATCATCTGCATACAGCAGCTTTGTTGATGTGTCCCCTTCAACCTGTTTGATAATGTCGTCCATCACCAGTATGAACAGCAGTGGGCTTAGAGCTCAAACCTGATGTACACCCACTCCCACTGGGAACACCTCTGTCAGATCAAACACTACTGTGTACTTGAGTCGTTCCTTATACATAGCTTGCACTAATTTTCCCAATGTTTCTGGGACTTCAAACCACTGCAGGACTGTCCAAATCAACATTCCCAAATCAACATTCTTGGGACCTTGTCATATGCTTTCTCCAAGTCTAAGAATGCCCACTTGGACTCTTTTCTCATCTCTGGCTGCTTCTCAGTTATTTGTTTCACTGCAAACATCAGGTCACTTGAGCGGCATCCTGATCTGAATCTGAACTGCTCATCTCCTATCTTACATTCTACTACTCTACATACTCTACATATTAGTTTTTCACTCAGCCACTCCAGAACTTTCATGCAATGTGACAGGGGTTTGATACCTCAGTACTGCATACATTTGTAGATATCCCATTTGTTCTTGTACACTGGCACTAGTGTACTTGTTCTGAAGTCACCTGGGGTATGTCTTTCTCTCCATACTGGTATGAATATCCTCAAGAGCCATTTTTCCTCTGTCTCACACACCATCTTTTCCATATCTGCTGTGACCTCATCTGAGCCTGCTAATTTCTGTGACTTCATTTTACTTAGTGCTGTTCTTACTTCTTTTAGGGTAGGCTCCTCCTCTTCTCTCATTGTAGGGTGTTTCTGGGGCAGTGCAACTTCTGTGGGTTTTTTTATTCAGAAGCTACTGGAAGTACTCCTTCCATCTGCCTATGATGTCAGAGCTGTGAACTAAGACTGAATGCCATGAAATACACAATAATATCCTTTGGAAGTCATCCAACCTGGTAACTATTGTATAGACAGGACACCCCTAAGAGTTGACCCAGTAGTCAGAGACATGGGCACATACATAGGCAGTAATCTAGCCTTTAAATGTCATGTGTCTTCAGTAGTGAGGAAAGCATTCTTTGTTGTGCAACTTATAAACAAAGGTATGGCAACTAGGTCTAAAGAAGTCATTGTTTCTCCATAGCCAGCATTCATCAAACCTGCATCTTTTGCTATGTACCTAACCAGATACGTCCAACAATTGGAACATTCACAGAGGTTCCCTCACTAAAAGAATAGAGGGCATAAGAAATATATCCTATACAGACCACCTCAAAGTCCTATCCCTGTATTCTGTCTCCTGCAGGCTGTTGAGAAAAGATCTCTGCCTGCTATACAAGGCATTGTCGCTCCCCACCCTGGTGGACCTTCTGCATATCCATGAAACAACAGCACTGGAAGTGTTCTAAAGAGTTAAGTCTCACCTGCAGTATAAATAGGACTCACTGGAGAAATGGGTATGTATCCCAGAGACTACCCCTTCTCTGGAACAAGCTTCCCATCCATATGAAGCATAGTTCCTCCCTAACTCAATTCGAGTATGACTTGGATAACTCGATGGGGAACAGGGAATTCATCGCTGGTTTGGCACCTATGTCTCTAATAGACATAGGCATCCTGTAAATGCCTCATTTTCCAGGCTCCTGCTTGCAATTATCAAGGGTACCAGAACTTGTCTGAGATTTGGGATGCATTGCTAGGCTTAAAAAGGCCCTTGTAATCTTTATTCTAGTAGGGACCTCTAAACCTAAAATTGCTAATGCGCAGCACAGACCTCAGTGTTGCTTTTAACATCTTTCTCAGGAGCCCTCCTTCAGTACTAATTTACTTTTCTGAAGTGTCCGTTTTTGGGTTCATGCTGTCTAAAAGCTAGATACGTCTGTGTCTTGTGCAGTCCTGGGGTTTGCAGGAAATGTCTTGATTCTGCAACTAGCAATGCAGGTGCTCATCGCTTTGGGCACCCTACAGCCAGTTATAGCCATAACTCAAAGTTAATGAAAGGCAAATAATAACCAATCCCATCATAGATTGACTGGAGGTACAACAATTCTTAAACTAGCTTTTCTTATGAAATAAAAGGTTCCCTTTTAGAAGACCGAAAACGCATTCTTTCGAATGCGTCTTCGTTGAACTCAAAAGCCTGAAACGGCAAATTATCGAAGCAGCTTTTAAGAGAATTCTTTCCCTGGGAAAGAATTCGCTTGGCCGCTTCGTTACCTTGCCATTTAAGGCACTGTAGTGCAGTCTCGAAGTTGGTATATTTAAGTAGGGGGGGTGTGTGGGGCACAGCCCCCCACATCGGGGGATTTGGGGGGCTAAGCCCCCCACTTAATGTAATGTTTAAAGTATGTTTTTTTATTTTTGTTGTTGTTGTTGGAACAGCGATTTTTTTTCCCTAGGAAAAAATCTCTGTTCTGACAGTTCAAAATTGTAAGCTTTTGCGTACATAGGGTAGTGCAGTCTCGAAGTTGGTATATTTAAGTAGGGGGTGTGTGTGGGGCACAGCCCCCCACATCGGGGGATTTGGGGGGCTAATCCCCCCACTTAATGTAATGTTTAAAGTATGTTTTTTTATTTTTGTTGTTGTTGTTGGAACAGCGATTTTTTTTCCCTAGGAAAAAATCTCTGTTCTGACAGTTCAAAATTGTAAGCTTTTGCGTACATAGGGTCGATTAATCACTGTTCGCTTTTTTAAGTGCTCGGTGATGTAATATAGACCCAAATAAAAACATAGAAGCCATTGTTGTTCATATAGTAGAAAGTTCTTATCTCAGAAAGGCAAACTACTATGTTTCAGTTATGACAACTTGCTTATTATGGCTAGCTGAATTTTGAGTGTTCTACCTCAAAGTGATTTTTGCATTGTTAGTTCATGTTTTCTTTTCTTAAGCAGTATTATTAGCTGAGTGCTTTTTTACTTTTGACCAGTAATCTTTAAAATTTTAAACACTGCATATTTGATAATTTAGCAAAGGCCTCTGATAATTAGCCATACTTGTTTCTTAACAGATCTGTGTCCTTCACACCTCAGCATGGTCCCTCTTACTTTTTGTCCATATATGTAAATAACGGGTTTATATTAGAACATCGAATGTTTAATGGTTCGAATCACTAAAGGTCGACCTTTAATGATCGAACCATTAAAATTTCGAATGTTCAGAAAAAAATAAATTAAAACAAAAAAAGAAAATTTAAAGGGTGTAGGCAGGGGGGCAAGCCCCCCTGAACCCCCCACCCCCCACGCTACTTAAATGTACCAACTCCGAGAATGCACCACATTGACGTAAACGGAAATCTCCCCTTACGGAGATTTCCATTTACCCATTCTGCACTTTCGCTATTCCCGTGTTGACAATGTCAGATTCGACATTGTCGGCTTTCGAGAATATAATAGGTAACCGTGAATAACATTATATTATAGTAGTTAAACTTCAAAATTATAAGAAACACATCTTAATGTACATACTTGTGAAATGTGGCTATCATATCATATGGTTGGTGTAATTAAAAAGTCTAAAGCAAATGTAGTATTGAGGTATTTGTATTAATTACAAGAGTGAGTCTATGTCATTAAAATTTGTGGTACAGATGATCACATGGCCATCTGCCTTTTGTATTTTGCACTGTTGACAAACATGTTTAGAGGTGGATGTTTAAAGCTGTACTGTATAAATGTTGTCTTCACAGTTTGTCATACACCTAGACCATGGCTGAAAAGGACCGATATGGATCAGTCTACACCTCCAATAAAATATGCATACAGAAACACACAAAAAAACAGCACTGTAATGCGAAAAAAAACTTCCTATTACAAAATTGTATCTCAGCAATAAACATAAAAGCCAACATAACTCTCAGTTATGTGCATCCTGATTTAATTTGCTAATTTTTGAAAAAGACATTTTTTTTTAATATGTGATTTTCCACTTCTGCTTTGCTTTTGTTTGGAACAATTTAACAATTTTGCCAAAAAAGAGACTACAATACCTTTCTTAGTTTTATTTTCTTGTTGTTTATGTAAGTAAAGTTCATGAAATAGTAAAGAAAGATTGGAACTACACTTGCTCAAGGTTTAACATATAAAAGTGGTTCTAATCGAATGGAGCTTGTTACTGGATCTATGAGTATCACCCTAGGCCACTGAATTCTGTTCTTGTGTTTATTAAAGTGGCTGTTGCAAGGCAGAAGAGCATCTAAATAAGGTGATTTACAGATCTGAAAATCGATACTTTATTGACATCTTATGATGCAGGACAAATTTTTCCTTTGCCCTTTGATTTGTTCCACTCATTTGTATCCCTGATGTCCTGGTAGTTTTATTAAATTTGTAAAAAAATGTTTTCTATTTCTGAAAACCTGCAAATTGATTGAGATGTTTGATTCTTTTGTTAACATCGATGTTGTTATGTCCCTCTAAAGTGTAGCACCTGCTTTAACTTAGCAAAGGAGAAACTGCAGTAAATTAGCCACGTTGAGATGAATGCCATATAACACTGAAAGGTGAAGACAATAGGCTCTACTGTAGTCCTGCATTCTTTCAGAAGTTGGCAGAAAATACATTTTAGTAAAAGTAATGTCTTTTGGCTTTTCCCAGTTAGGGGTCGCCACAGCGGAACTCCGGTCCGCTAATGATTGTCAGTAGATTTTTACAGTGCCGAGTTTCCAGCCCGATGCCCAACCTTCAAAGAAGGCACATGCATTCATGCTCGCACCTACCTGTATGTCTTTAACATCACTTGACCATGGGGAGGATATGCAGACTCCACACAGAAGGTGCTCCAGCCGAGAATCGAACGGGAGAACCTCTTACTATGAGGCAACAATGCTAACTGCTGCACCACCGCAGCCTACTACATTTTAGTGCTAATCACTTTTTTATTTTGTTCTGTAGAACTAAACTGCACTGTTTAAAAACTCAAATCCATCACATGACCATCATTTAAAACTCAAAGCAGCAGCCCCTTTCTCTTAAGAATGCATTTTAAAAAGAAACTGTCATTTATAGTGGGTTTTCTTTTCTGCTTTAAATGACTTTATGCAAAGGTATTCTGTGTATGTTAGAAAACTGATCAGATGACCACACCCATTATCGGCAAATACAGCTTTTCATGACTAAAGTCTAAATCGGTGTTCAGTGTCCTTCATTTTAGTGCATTGTGCATTGGTGTCTATATTTCCATGTACTTCAGACGTATGTTCCAAGACCCATTCAAAGGTTCATAGGTAGGTACTAGGCTATCGGCCCAAGGGCCTACATAAGCCAAGCCAGCAAGGTTCCATAGCTTACGCCACCCAAGAAAGTTTTTTTTCCTGTGCCACTGTCTAGCAGACACACAGAAGTGATCCCCCGGGGTGTATTTCATATTTCCCATCCACTCATCAAGATTTTTCTTGAAGAGTGCTAATGAAGAACTTTGCTTGACATAGATGGGTAGCTTGTTCCAGAGTATAGGAAGTCTTTAAACTTCTTTTTGGATTTACCAGTATAAAAACTACTATATATTATACAAGTCAGTATTTATGTACCATTAGTTCATAGGTTCATAGGTTCATACTAGGCTATCTGCCCTAGGGCATTTATAAGCCTAGCCAGAGTTGTGTGGCTTTCACCACCCCTTAGGTTGAAGAATACTATACCCATTAGTTTGCCATGCCTCTGTCCAGCAGTGATACAGAGATGATCCCCAGGGTAAACTTACGATCTCCCATCCACTGGTCAAGATTCCTCTTGAACAGAGCCAGCGAGGTGCTCTGTCTCACATGGACCGGGATTCTGTTCCACAGCATAGGGAGTCTCTGGGTGATGAATCTGTCCCTCCAGCACGTCCTATTTATATCCGTGTTGAGGTTTAAGTCTCTTGCTCTTGTGGCTCTGGTGGATTTGGATTTTTTGAGGTGGAGCATGTCCATTAATTCCGGGTTGGACATAGCCCTGTATGTCAGGCACAGGTCACCTCTGAGCAGACGGTATGCGACTGAATAAAGCTGGAGTTTCTTCAGTCGGGCAGCATATGGCATATTTTTGAGCCCCTTTATCCTTTTGGTGAGGAACTTTTGGGGTCTTTCCAATTGCTGCAGGTGTCGGGTAAGATACATTCCGAATGGGGCATTGTACTCAATCATTGGTCTGATAAGTGAAGAGTACAGGGGAACAATGACCTCCCTTGATCTGGATGTGAATCCCTTCATAATCAGGTGGGCAATGTAGAAGGTCCTCCTAACCACTTTGGCAATGTGAGTGTCAAAAGAAAGGTTACTGTCAACTTGGGTCCCCAGGTCCCTGATAACCTCTTCTGTGCTTAATGGATTGCCACCTATGTGGTAACTTGGGGTTACCTTGTTTTTACCAAAGGGTATGACTATACATTTTTGGCGTTAGCTTAAGGCCATGGCTCTGGCACCAGTTATCCGTTTCTATGAGACCTCTCTGAAGGATATCTGTGTCTGATGGATTTTCAACTATGGCCCAGTTTGCAGTCATCTGCAAACTTTGTCAGCCACAATCCTCCTATGTTTGCCTGCACTTCTGAAAAGTAGATGCCGAACAAGAGGGGGCCAAGGACTGAGCCCTGTGGGACACCGCTTGTGACCGGCTTGGAGTCTGACATGGCACCAGCAACTCTATCCCTGTGGGTTCTGTCCTTGAGCCAGTTTGCAACCCATCTTGTGACATATGGGTTTACATTTAAGCTGGTGAGCTTTTCTATGATACCCGAGTGGGGTATTGTGTCGAAAGCTTTTGCAAGGTCAAGGTAGGCTGTGTGAACTGCCTTACCCTCATCAATGGCCTTGGTGACTGTTTCAAAAAAGTCGACCAAGTTCAAGAGGCATGATCTGCCCTTGACAAAGCCGAATTGGGTAGGATCCAATGTCTGTAGGTCCCCTATGTCTTTATTTATGAGTTCCATTATGATCCTCTCCATAACTTTGCAGACCAGGCTTGTTAAGCTTATGGGGCGGTAATTACCAGGGTCCGTAGAAGCACCGCCTTTGTGGAGTGGGACCACAGTTGCCGTACGCCACTCTTTGGGTACGTATCCTGTGGTAAGGCTAAGATTAAACAGCAGCCTTATGTGTGGGTTTAGTTCCTCATTGAGTTTGTGTAGCACACAGCCGGGGACACCATCCGGTCCCATTGATGCTGTGTTTTTAGCTTTAGAGAGAGCAACTCTCACCTGGGCATTTGAGATGATTGGGAGACTACACTCTGCTGGGAGAGATATTTCTCCTTTTGGGGGGGAGGGAGGGGAGAAATTTTCACTGAACCTGTCTTCCAGTATGATTGCAATGCCTGTGGGTTCAGTGATTTTTGTATCATTTTGGACTAATTCTGAGCATATCTGGGAGTTTCCACCCAGATTTCTAACATAGCTAAAGAAGGCCTTATGATTGTCTTTTGAGTCCTTGGCGATTTTTCTCTCAAAGTTGGCTTTGGATGATTTTATGAGTGATCGTAGTTTTTTACTAGTATTGATCAGAGATGTCTTCCCTTTTAGGGATTTTGCTCTATCTTGTAGTAGCTTTCTCCTCTTGTTGTAAAGTTTGTTTATGTAGTTCTGTATGTGTCATGCATGTCCAGTTTGTACTGTTGTTGTTGTCTTTCGGCTTTTCCCGGTTAGGGGTTGCCACAGCGGAACTCTGGTCCGCTAATGATTGGCAGTAGATTTTCACAGTGCCGAGTTGCCAGCTCGATGCCCAACCTTCAACGAAGGCACACCCATTAACGCATATCTTTCAGAACGCCACTCGACCCGTGGGGAGGCCATGCAGACTCCACACAGAAGGCACTTCCCGCACACTAGCTGAGAATCGAACGGGAGAACCTCTTGCTGTGAGGCAACAACGCTACCGCTGCACCACCGCAGATATCCAGTCTGTACTAATACTTGTTAAATGGATGGACATAAAGATTCTGTACTGCATGGAGCACAATGATTACACTCTGCTAGTCTGAAAAAGACAAACCACCATAGTGGTGAGTGATCCAACCTTGATAATTGTTAAGCACCCCCTGCTTATGTTGTTAAAATCAGGTCTAGCACTCGTTAGTAAAATCTGCCTATAATGACTAGCAAATGACAGTGGTGGGAAAAAAAAACATTTCTTTCTGCCTGCTGTCTGTACGCTTAACTTGTTCCTAACTTCCTGTTAAAAAAACAAAACAAAAAAAAAACCTTAGAAAGTTACTAGAATAACAAAATGTGTTTGCCTACTTAGACTGAAAGATATGAACTTTGAATCTCAAATGTGGCAGTATTTAGTGACTTCACTCCTTAGTGGTTTATTCAAAAAGCACAAATGTTATGTGTTAAGATCCAAAAATATGAAGCAGTAATCTGGATGTTCTGTAAAAATCTAGACAGTAGAGAGGCATGTAAGGTGAGTACAAACGTAATGGAGTCCATTACACTGCCTTCCTGACAGCATCTGCCAAGTGTTTGTTGGCTTTCAAAGCTAGCAAAGCACTTGGCAAATTTTTCACTGTAACTAATAGTACATGGAGCAGAGGAAGCTCCATGTACTATAAAGAATTATGATCTTCTCACAGATCATAACCCTGTGTTATGTGTTCTCGACATAATGTCTCACTCTCAAGGTGAATTTCTTGGCATCTGTGTCTCAAACACAAAGTAAGCAGGTTATGATCGGTGACCCAATCATATTCCTCTATGTTGTTAATGTTTTTGTAACACATGTAACTAAAACACAGAAAGATACCACTCTTATTTAATTAGGTAGTGCAAGTTTACAGTAATTTTTATAATGTAGGTGTTTTAGCCCATGTGATCTATTATAAATTACTGGGGGACAACTTCATACAGTACTCCCAGTCTGTTTAGTGGTTAATATGTTATTCCAGTTCTTAGAAATAATATGTGAAATGCACCTGTAATCTCTGTGGTTTATATGGGTTTACCAAAACCACGCAAAAATAAGACACAACTTACTAGAAAGAACGGTGTAGTTGGTGATACTGCAGCAGTGAAGTTGTCAGTACCAATTCACATAGTTAGGGCGGCGCAGTGGTGCAGCGGTTAACGTTGTCGCCTCACAGCAAGAGGTTCACCGGTTCGATTCTCGGCTGGGGTGCCTTCTGTGTGGAGTTTGCATGTTCTCCCTGTGTTCGTGTGGGTTTCCTCCGGGTACTCCGGTTTCCTCCCACATTCCAAAGACATGCATCTGGAGCATTTCTCCCCGGGCCTCCGCTGAAAACAGGCTCTGTGGAACCTAGTCGGACTTTCCCGGTCAACAAATGATAAATAAAAAATAAAATAAATAGTCATGCCTATTGTTAAAAAACTCTATTTTTGCATCACTTGCCTTGTCAACCCTTTATCTTCTGGTAAAGAAATTTTTAGCCAGATGATTAATTTTACTTTCAAAGGACCTGGTGTATTAGTAATGCCCTTATCATTTATGCTTTGGTAGTTTTTCTGTAGATTTGTCATGGGAGCATGCCCTTCTGTGCAAAAGAGGGCTCTTTGTCACACTTAAAAAAATGAAAACAAACTGCCACCAGTGTCAGGAAATCACAGTGGTTCAGTGCAAAAAAGTTCATTAAAAATAGTTTTAGCACTTTCGTCAATCATAAATAACATGGATTTCCTCAGGAAGGTGGATGAATGCGCTAAACCTATTTTTAGTATACCTTTTTGCATTTAACCCTTGTGGTTTCCTGATGCTGTTGGCAGTGTGTCTTTTTTTTAAGTGTGGAGCTTCACCTGGTTGCTCAGTTCTTACTAGTACCAATAATGACAAATTTTAATGACAATATTAGAACATCAATGGATAGTTCATTACAGTACATCAAAAAGTTTGAATATTGAGCACTTCATTGAGCTAAGAAACAAATGACTTTAATGTAACCAGATCTTCTTGCCATAACAGAGAGATGTTTTCACCAAATCTTTTAGAAATTTTAACATTTTGCAGAAATGCATTATGTTCATTAAAGATAAAATCATTTTCCCACTCTGCAAAGACTGTTAGCATACATGGGGGTCATAGTTGACCCCACAACAACACCACATAACTGTGTATATACTCTTATCATTAAATATAAGTGCATGATTTTGTGAAGATAATTCCAGTGAAATGCAAGTAGTAATAATGACTATTTCCTTAGTTGCTGAATTTACTTGGATGGTATCTAGGTGCATCAGCCCATATTATGTCAGGTTGTAAACAATGACTCTGTGTCCAGTACTACAAAAACAGAATCATCATCTAACTAATTCAATAAATGTACACAGCTGCTGCAAAAAGTCTCAACTATATTTGGTACAAATGTTTATGGTAATCACAGGTTTTTCTAAACATATATTCCATAAATATATGCAATGGCCAAGTGCATATCCATGCATTCTTCCAGGCAGTTGGTCTGAAAGTGAATTGTGTTATTTTGTGTGTTTCTGGTAAACCCTGAAAAATAGGCAGTAAGGAAGAAAGAATATAAACCAATCTAATAAGTAATCAGAAATGTCACTGTCTATCTTCATGTGATAACTGTAATGTAAGCAGATGCAGAGCCCAATCCAGCACTAGGCCTGGCGTCACTGTAAAATAAAAAAAATGTTCACTAAATAAAAAACAAGACCAAGTATAAGCAGTCTGTAAATAAAACAAGCCCTAAGCATTAGGACCTGGCAGGGACTTCAGTCAAGAAGAACATCAGAATCCTCAGTGATAGGATGTTGTTCTAACATCATCTTCAGGAAGAAAAAGTGTTTTTTTTAAGTTGGTAAAATAAAACAGAGCAGCAGCCAAGCAAAACAAATCCACAGGAGTAACCAATGCAGCCATCTTCCCGTTCCCGTAAGTGAATTAAGATGTGTGTGTGTGTGTGTGCTGACTAGTTAAGTGACTTTCTCAGAGTCACCTGAATCTTAATTATTGGAAAGTAAGCACCTTAAACCTCCACACAACTTCCAGTTTTTTGTTTTTTTTTTGTAAATTAATGAGGATTGCAATCAGGCATAGTTTTTAAATGTTTTACATTTAGTATATCTTTAGATAGTAAAATTTTGCTCCTAGTTCCTCTTTAAAAATTAATTGGTGTTTAGAGTGATAGGCTGGCTGAAGCATGTGATTTAATTGTATCTCCTTTTTAAATGTTGAGAAAACACAGTTACTATGTACTGATGAAGGGTGTAGACCCGAAAGCTTTATTTAAAGTGTTTGGTGTGTCAAGTGTTCGTGGTTGTTCGACATATTCTGGAAACAGTATCACCAGTGTTGACTTTCTTTGAGATTTTGGTTTGGTGTATGCTGTTGGCGCCAAATAGGACAAGGAGAGCTTCAGCCAGTTGGGAGGTTGTTGTGAGCTATGGAGAACATAATAAGAGAACCAAATGGTTCTGTGAAAAAACTGTTACAACTACAGGAGAATCCATTGCTGAAGATGTTGTTTGATAAAACTCCTACACAGGTAAGCATTGACCAAAAGGTGGAGGAGTTTAAAGAGAAATTGATGGTTCTGGAAAAGAAAGTACAGACTTACAAACAACTCCAGTGGCAATGGTTAAGCTTTCAAGCTTATCTGGAGTTAGGTATAGTACCGAGAAGAATAAGGATACTAAAAATGCCTTCTTATGCTAATACATATAATGAACTTTTAATGCAGTGGCAACAGCTAAATTTGAAATTGAGTGCAGACTACATGAGACTTATGAATGCATTTTTTGAACCTGTTGAAAATAAACTTTTGGAGGAGATAGAAATGCTGGAGAACACTATTGTCAATATGCCTGTTTTACAGAACTTTCTGAGAATTATATCAGACTGTCCTGACTCGTCTTTATACGTTAGACCTGAAACTTCAGCAGAGAAAGAAAAATAAAATACAAAGGGATGTTAATGATTTTAAAAATAATCACATTTTCTCTTGGCCAAAGAATGAAAATTACTACTCGACCCCTAAAGATATAACATTGACTGCAAAAAACAGACGGGTTTACTCTCTGGATCAGCTAGATACCTTTGAGCTACAAGAGGTATCGGCAGACTCATTGGCCAATCAAAGAGGTCCTAAAAGGAATGCTGTTATCACAACTTCAGAAATAGCCAATGAGCGGCAGTCTCCATCTATTAAGGAAGGGGCGGATACTGTACCGGTTTCCTTAGAACGCAATTGCGATGCCAAGGGAGATGATGTTGTACATCCTAAGGTGAGGGAATTGACTACGTCTAGTGGTCTGAACAATATTAAAGAGAACACTAAAGGAAAAAATACACAAAGGGAGATTACTTCTTTTTCTCCTTTTCAGCTAAAACAGCCGGAGAAAATACTAACACAACCGGTGCAGAAGGGTTTGCAACCACAGCGGCAGACCCAGCAGTCCAACTTAGGTGTCAAGAGGAAAAACAGCAGCCGGTAGTTTGCAACAAAGTGAGCAGACGCTTGTACAAATGACAAGAGGTACTGTAAACCTTTCGAATCTAGTATTAACTGAAGCACAATTAACAATTTTAAGCAAGGGACTGAAATTCATCCCTAATACAACAGATGATAGTCCAGCCTATAACGGACTTGAAATTGTTTTTGCGACAAGTCAGTTTAAAGCAAATTTTCAAAGATAATTGTATGTCTATGCCAGTGTGTAAAAAATTTAGTGTTTTTTTCACCAGTTCTGTGTCTTATACTATCTGCTTACTCCAATATTGTTGAGCGTGAACTGAGACTTTACTATAGGAAAAAAGTAGGAGTAAACGGTACAATTTAACATATTCTGAATATGTAGCTATGAAAGAATTGCAAGGATATGACGATATAGTAATTAAGCAGGCTGATAAAGGGGGAGCAGTGGTCATAATGGAAAAGGATGCTTATATGACGAATTTTAAAAATATTTTGAATGAAGCATGTACCTTTAGAAAAATTACTTTTAGTGAAGTTCAGAGACATATAACTGAGGTGAATATGATAATATATGAATTACAACTCAATAATGATGTAAGCATAGATTTGTTTAACTATTTAAGTGTACCATGTCCTAGGGTGCCACAAATTTATGGTATCTCTAAGATACACAAAAGCCTCATGGATCCACCGCTGAGACTTATAGTCTCAGGGGGTGATTGGGTAACTGAACCCATCTCTAAATACTTACAAACAATATTAGGGAAATATTTGGGAGGATGTTCTATGGTATTGAAAGATACTAATAACTTCCTACATGATTTGTACAACTGGCAACTAAATTATGGAGGGGAAAATTATATTTTGGTATCTTTGGATATCACTTCACTGTTTACTGTCATTCCTAATGATTATGGACTCGATGCCATTCGTGATTTCCTGAATAATGAAGTTAAAATGTATGGTAGGGAGATTGAAAATGTTTGTACCCTACTTGAAACAGTGCTAACAAATAATATTTTTATATTTGATAAAGAACCGTATTTGCAGCTTACAGGTATAGCAATGGGTACTCCCATAGCTAACACCTATGCCAATTTGGTACTATATGAGTGGGAAAAACGTGTTATACTTAGTGATGTGAATGGAATGAATGAGAATGTTAGATTTTACAAGAGGTTTGTAGATGATTGTTTTATGATTTGGAGTGGTTCTCTGTCAGATTTAAATAGTTATTTGCAATACCTTAATGACTCTACTGAGTTTCTGAGGTTTAAAATGATAGCATCAGATCAAAGCATAAACTATTTGGATGTACATTTATATAGGAATGAGAATAGATTGGAGTCCATGATATATAGAAAAGAAGTAGATGCCTCTAGATACATTAATAGAGACAGTATGCATGCACCGCATATGTTCAAAGGGGTACTGAAAACGCAACTAATAAGAACAAGTAAACTGAATACCGTAGATAGTAACTTCAAAGAACAGGCTATGGTAATGATCCAAGAGTTTGAAATAAATGGGTACCCGAGATATATTATAGATAGAGTCTATGAGGAAGTATTAAAGGGAAGAGAGAAGAGGTATAAACCAGTTTTTAGTGGAGGAATAGAGTGACATGATACATTGGCACGTAGGGATAATAAAGTAGCAAGATATCTTACTACGTATAATCTCAATACGAGCAATGTACGAGATATAATAGCGAAAAATTGGCCTATCTTAATGGCTATGCCTGAGATAAGATCAATAGTAGGTGATAGACCCAGTTATGCTTATAGGAATTCCGAAACCTTAAAACTAAAGCTTTGTTATAAAGATTTTAAAGAAAAAAGTAGGTATACACGAAAAGGGACTGGGACAAGAAAATGCTATAACTGTACTTGTTGCAATGATCTGTTTGAGGGTGACAGTACTTATATACACCCGAGTGGAGAAGTTTTCACCATGGGAGCCTTGACAAGCTGTAATGTAACCCAGGTGGTTTATTTAGCTACCTGCATGGCATGTACATCATTCTATGTGGGTAAGACCACCAGAAAATTAAGGGAAAGGATAATAGAGCATAAGTCGGATATAAGAAGGAAGATATTAACAAACGCGTTAAGTAAACATATTATTGATGAGGACAAAAGGCATAGATTTAAATTTAGAGTTATATGTACAGTTGAGATGGGTGCAAGGAAGGGTGATATGAATAATGTGTTAGAATTGAAAGAATTTGAATGGATTATTAGACTTCAGGCTGATATGAGTCCAGGTTTGAATAATGCGGTCAGTTTGAAACCTGTTTTAATGAAAAAGCGGAGAGAGAAAGTTTAATTTTAATTCCGCAAATGAATAGTAATTGTTTTATGATAAAATTGTATTGAATATAAATGTATGTGTATATGTTTGTTTATTGTAAAAGAATATATGTTTACTATTCTATATAGTTTAATATGTTTTTAGATTTTTTTAAATTTTTAAATGTTTTACATTTAGTATATGTTTAGATAGTAAAATTTTGCTCCTAGTTCCTCTTTAAAAATGAATTGGTGTTTAGAGTGATAGGCTGGCTGAAGCATGTGATTTAATTGTATCTCCTTTTTAAATGTTGAGAAAACACAGTTACTATGTACTGACGAAGGGTGTAGAACCGAAAATTTTATAATAAAGTGTTTGGTGTGTCAAGTGTTCGTGGTTAATCAGGCATAGTTTCACAGTGATTAAGTGTCAGTGATGCAACAGGTAGCACACTTGTTTTTGGTGCAGAAGGCTGTAGGCTCTCTTCCAACACAAGGTAGATCAATTGCAGTATAAGAGGGGGGTGTGGCATATTGCACTCATTGTTGTGCTTTCCTTTGGATGAGATGCGTAGTAACTATAGATAGACCTATTGATTTGCTAGCCATTCCTTTTTGCATGTATCACCAGCACACTGTTTTTTTTAATGTAAAAATAGGCAATTTATTTTTCAAGGGCAGCAGGTGCTGAACTTATAGATGAAGCACTGAAATGCAAGCAATCTGTTCATCAGTTGCAGTTCCCTTTATTGTGGAATTATTCAAATAACTTTTACTTCTACAGAGATTATTCATATTGACTGATATTGGTGGATTACAATGACACTGTCCAAGGCCAAGAATATAGCTTCTATGGAACCTGACAATATCCCTGGCTGTGTTCTACATGAACTACAGAGTGAACTGGCACCTCACCTGTGTGCCCTGTTCAGTCACAGCCTCACCTCAGGCTTTGTCCCTACGGAATTGTGCACTGCTACATTCATCCCTCCCCACAAAGGAGGAGCAACTACAGACCCACAGAACTGTCACCCCATTAGCCTGACATGCAGAGCTATGGAACGCACCATCATGGACCTGATAAACAAGGATATAGGGAATCTCCAAACTCTGGATCCCACACAGTTTGGTTTTGTGAAGGTTAGATCATGCCTGCTCAACTTGGTCAACTTCTTTGAGTCAGTCACCAGAGCTGTGGATGAAGGCAAGGTGGTTCATACAGCCTATCTTGATCTGGTCAAGGCCTTTGATACCATTCCCCACTCAGGAATCATAGAAAATCTCACTAAGCTTGGCATCAACCCCTATATCACTAGGTGGGTTGCAAACTGGCTCACAGGTAGAACCCACAGTGTGAAAGTAGCTGACTCCAAGTCAGACTGCCGACCAGTCACGAGAGGATTCCCACAGGATTCAGTCCTGAGTAATCTCCTATGTGGTATCTTTGTCTCTGAAGTCCAGGCCAACACGAAGGTGAAGGGACTCTGGCTGCCAAAGTTTGCAGATGATTGCAAGTTGGGAGCTATTATTAACTCCCCGAGTGATGTTGACATCCTACAGAAAGGCCTCACTGAGACCAGCTACTAGTGTCAGAACCATGGCCTTAAGCTCAATGTCAAAAAATGTGTCATCATCCCCTTTGGGAAAAACCCGGTTCTCATGAATTACCATATCGATTGTAGTCCACTCAACACAGAAGGCATTATAAGAGATCTGGGAACACAGGTTGACAGCAACCTCTCTTTTGACCACATAAAACAAAAATAAACTAGGAATACAATGTCAAGGCTTGTTTTTAATAAGACAAATGCATAGCTTTCAAGCATAAGCTCTTTCTCAATGCATAAAATAGTTAGGGTAATGGTCACAATAAATATTCAAATCAACCAATAAGAATCAACATTCAATTACATATTTAAAAAAAGTCACAAGCATAATTAACCCATTCCTAGCAATAAGGTAAAAACAAGACAAAATAAAACATACAGATACATACAGCCTGGTCAATACAACTACTAATTAATACAGTCATGTTTATATTTAAGAACAGGTTAAGGTGCCACTGTGGTCAGAAAGTCCTTCTATGTGGCACATCTCATTACTAAGGGTTTTGCATCCAGGAAGAAAGAGGTCATTGTCTCCCTCTACTCTTCCCTCATTAGGCCAATCATTGAATACAATGCCAAAATTGGCAGGTACCTCACTAAACACCTGCAACAACTGGAGGGGCCACAAAAGTACCTCACAAAGAGAATCCTAGGCCTTAAACATTTGTCCTATATGGACAGACTCAAAAAACTCCCAACTATTCTCTGTCTTATATCGCCTACTTAGAGGTGATCTCTGCTTGGCTTACAAAGCCATGTCTGACCCAGCTCTGTTAGAAATGCTACATCTAAAGAAATCCCAGTCCCTCCGCACCACACGCTCCAGGGACCTCAGCCTCATTACCACAATCAACAGAACATGCTGAAGGGACAGATTCATAACCTAGAGACTGCCCATGCTATGGAACAGACTTCCCATACATGTCAAGCAGAGCACCTCACTGGTTCTCTTCAAGAGGAATCCTGATGAGTGGATGGGAAATAGAAAATTCACCCCTGGGATCACTCCAGTGGCTCTGCTCAACAAAGGCACTGCAAACTAAGGTCAGGTGGCACGATGCGATGGTAATCCTATGGACTAGGCTTGTAAAGGCTCCAGGGCCATTAGCCTAGTACACACCTATGAACCTATGACTTGGTTTGACCATGATCCGGCTTTGAGCAGACGTAGTGGCTTTATCAGTGAAAGAAATTTCTTTGCATATTTGAGTGTCACTGAGCAGCTGGTCAAGACAGTCCACGTAGTATCTGCCCATGACAACAGTCCCACCCAGCTGTAGGTCAGATGTCAATTTCATTAGAAGCAGATAGTTGCCCACAGTCAAAATGTAACATTTATTCCAATGGTTCTCCTCAAAAGAGTTTTAAATTATTATTTCTACTCAACAACTTTGTCAGTCTTTGTTATTACTGAAAGTTAATTGCACGCCGTTATAAAATACATGTCTTTTTGACAGCAAGGATAATTCATCAGGAGTCAAAATATGTCCAAAAAGCATTTAAAAAATATTGTAATGTTCTATTTTCTCTTACTTTGAGACATATTCTTGTAATGCTTGCAATTTTTTCTGTCTCTTCCTCCTTATTGCCCTGCACAGCTACAAGTTTTGTTGCCCCAGGGCTGGTTTCGTGTTTGCCTCTTGAGGGGTTGAAGCTAGTACATTGGTTGTATATTGTAATATGATGTCAGTTTTCACTTATGTGCATTTATTTTGTGTGGTTTTATTTTTCCCTGGGTCTGTGCTGAAATTGAATACATTTCTTCAGTCTGACTTTCACAATAAACAAATATCAATCAATCAGTCATTGTGTAATGTCTCTCCCCCAGTGACTGAAAGAACCAGCATGGCTGGTGACTGCGTCAAGCTACAAATCTATTTCTATATATTGTTGATAGTCTTGGTCTGTTTCTCCTTTATCCAATGAAAAAACTTGTTCATTTTCATGTTTATTCGTATCCCAATATAGCCTGTGTTTTTATCGGTTAGGAGTTCGTGCTCATAAACCTACACATTTTCAAGCGTATCATTGTAATGCTTAATAAACTGTTGAAAATTAGAAGACATGGAAGTGTTTTGACAATAGAGCCTACCTCATTTAAGTGGTCAACTTTTCAAAAAAAGAAAAAGAAAAAACATTATCACTTTTTTTCCTATGGTATGCCTTCACTCATAAATTCAGTGTTTGTCATCTATAACCAAACCAGAAGAAGTATTACCATATGTGAGCACTTTGAGTATCTTCAGATCCCTTGGAACAAGACCATTTTAATATCACATTGATGCCCAGGCACTTTAAATGTTAGAATTTATATTCAAGTCCCTTAAATGACAAAACTAGATACTCCTTAGCAGGCATATTTTTAGAAGATAGATGAACATTCATAATGTACCTCTGTCCATCGCTTGCTCTGAGAAGAGTTATGCTCAGAGAAAAGGGGGGCATATGATTCAGTCCATCTCTCACAGCTGTTTTCATGTCCTACGAGCAAGTTAAAACATAGAAAATTAACAACACAGAAACATCTGGCTCAGCACGAACTAGACAGAGATTAAACATTTGTGCAAAACACTTTTTCAAGGGGTTATATAGAATCAAATTGAACCATATAAAAAAATTTCAATCCATCAGATGACACACAAAACATAAACTAGTTGTCTTCTGTTAAGATTAGACTTTAAAGGCAAACGGTCCTTTTGACCATCTTCCTTATTAATATTAAATAAAGTAATCCAAATATAATCCCTGTATTGTATTCTGTAAAACCTGTAGTCAGATCATCACCCTCTTATTGGCTCAAGTAATTTCAAAGGCTTAAAATGTAAATCACTCGTTAGAACCATTCAGCTTTATATGTTTACTTAATGCACCAGTATGTACACTACTACTAATTTCAAAAATGTGTTCCAATGCCAATTTAGATTTCCTTTTGGAATCCCAAATATAAAAAACAGCTACATTTGACACACTGTATGTGTTTACTCTTGTTACTATGTGGATATACAAAGGCACCCACATTGTTTTTCTTTTTTAAACACATTTATTAAATTGTCACATAGGATCATAGGATGTTACTAGGCTAATTGTCATGAGGTCCTTTCAAGCCTAGTCAAGAATTATGACATATTCCCAAAATCAGCACCTGTCCTCCCTGTCAAGCAGGGACGCAGGTGGGATCCCTGGGGTAAATTTTCTATTTCCCATCCAGTCATCCAGGTTACACTTAAACAAGGACTCTCATGATGGCTGGTCTGTACCCAAGAAGACTGAATGCTGCAATTAAATCAAAAGGTGCTTCAAGAAAGTATTAGTTTAAGGGTTTGTACACTTATGCAATCAGCTTATTGTGTGTTTTTTATTTTTTATATTTTTCCCCTAACAGATTTGTTTTTCAGTTGAATTGTACATGTTATAGGTCACATTAAAGGTGGGAAAAGTTTTGCAATAATTTATTGTGGTATCATTTTTTTATATCATAAAAGCATGGCATTTTAACAGGGGTGTGTACACCTTTTATATCCACTATATGTCCTCCCCTTGTTTTCTTGTAAATTGCTTTTCCAGTCTCTCTTCCCAATCTTTTCTAACCTCCTCTGGTTTCTTATAGTTATCATGCAATATTTTATATACCCTACTAATTATCCCCCTTTTAACAGCAGCTTTTGTTCTAGTGTCATCTAAAATTTCCACCAGAGCAGATCTTTCACTTAAGACTCCCCTCTCCATACCTCTCAACTGTACAGATTTTCACAGAATGTCCAGATTTGTGTTTTATATTTTTGGTCTGTTTTTCATAAAATTGTGTTTTTTTTTTGGCAAATTAGTGGCAAATCATTAAAGACTGAAGTTAGAAAATAATGACAGACATTTGAGTTTCAGACTTCGTACACTACAGAAAATTTATGCTAATGCAAAACCTGTTATTCTGTCAACTTTCTAAGTTTGTAAGAGCAATATTTAAAAATTGTCCCTATTTTTTCATCTTTGTCCCACTTTTATTAATGTCTTTCTCCAGATGTCTTGCTGTAAGAAGTTGACAGGTATGCCCCTATCCTTTTCTGTTTATTTCTGCCATGATAAGAATCCCTTGTAGGGAAGGCAGTCTATTGCCTGCAGTCCGAATGTCTTCTTGGCTTCATCCCACTGTATTACCTTTCCTTCTGTAGTTATTTGCTCCCAAGACATTGGTTCCTTTCCCAGTTTTCCCTAAATTCTAGCCCCTTCCTGCATATTTTCTTTCCTGTACTTGCACTTATCCCTGTTGGCAGAATCTTCCTCCTGCATTCCTATCTTGGCTTAGTTCTTAGAATACTTTCTGGTATGTTATGAATATACTATTTGGTATGGTTGCTGTTATGCTCTTTAAGGATCTGCATTCAAAATCCCACTCTTTGTTTATTGCTTGAAATCCCCCCAACCCACCCACCTACTTCATCACTATCCATTTTGAATTGTACCTTCTGCTTGGCCTTAACTGTGGAGCTCTAAAATATCCGAAAGCATCTACATTGTTAATGTATTTACACCAAATACAGCTAAACTGATGAAAGTTGTCATTCTTTGCCACTCATTCCTTTTGATAGTGCAGTATTTGTGATCATTTTAGTAATACAGACTTTATTTTACACTACTGTTTGTTTCTCTCTCTCTCTCTTGGGAAGCTTATGAGATATAAATATTATCTGAAATACATCTGCAGTCTTTTGTATGTAATGGGATAGAGCAGTGTTAGGGAATGCAAAGGGAACTTGGTTAGTACTTACTTGTAAACAGGTTTTATTTCATCATTCCTACAGTTTAAAACCTCTGTTTTTCATCATGTATTTCATTATATTATCTGGTAACAGGAATATTAACCAAAATAATCAGCTTCAGTTTCTCTGCACCTAAATTACATACAGGTTTGTTTAGAGAGAAAGCACACAGAGCAGATAGATGGGGTGGGCTTATTTATATCTTGCATGTATTCTAAAAAAAATAATTTTTATGTGTTATATGGATGAAGATTGTTGTGAGACCTGTGATTATTACATATTTAGTGATAACACCAATACTTTAGACTGTGTAACTGTGACATTAAAGCCAGACATGCAACAGATAACTGTCGGAGTGTATATACCACCAAAGTCAAGTGCTGATGACCTAGAGTAATTCATACATTTCTTGCATGAAACATCTGAGACTGACAGTTATATTTACCAGAAACAGACTGAGATAATATTGATTCAACATTAGTAAGGAAATTTACATTGTAGGTATAGGTACAACAGTTGCTTCAGATTGTAAAAAAAAAAAAAAACAAACAAACAAAAAAAAAAACGGGACATACTGGACATTGTTTTTGCTGTTAAGGAACTATTTCTGTCAAGTTTTACCACCATTGATGTTCAGTGATCATGAGGTTATAAAGGTTAAATTACTGTTCAATAACTCTGCCAAATTGCACTCTAAACCAGAGCATAGAAGATTAATAACAATATGGAATCTAAACAGTCACTAATTAAAATTAATTGGAATGATGCATTCATTGAAAAAGATGGAGAAGGAATGTGGGACGTTTTAAAATGAAATTGTTTGAATACGAAAAATAAAAATAAAATGTTTAACATCAGCATTTAGGCACACATGTTCAGGAAGATATATTGCCACAAGAATAAGATACTTAAATGAAGCTGAGGAACAAGAAATATAAGAAATGGAAATGAGGTCAAACTATAACTATGAAAATTAAAATAACAGGGGGCATGGCCAAAATGGTGAGCAGTTAACAGCTCTCTTTTTTAGCTGCGCTTAATTTTAACAACTCTGACAGGATTTTTACTTCAAAACTCAAATAGAACATTTCAAACCTTTATGGATTTATAGTTGAATGTCTGCTGAAAGATTTGCTACAAAAAATAACAAGTTTGAAACTCTTTTAATTGCTTTTTCCAAAGAAAACTAGAAAGAACTAATTGTCGTAGAATGAGCCACTCTAAGCCCAGTGCACAGGACAGTGGTATGAAAAAAAGGCATATAGGCTATACTAAGTAACTTCAGTGAGTAATCTGTAAGGATAGATAAATTAGAAAGCAAAATGGATAATTTTGGAGAGGAATATAAAAAACAAGTTGACGTGCTGAGTGAATTTCTTAAACAACAGTCATCACAAATCTCAAGTATAGAAGAGGCAATGTTTGATTTTGATGGAAGATTACTCGAAAATGAGAGTAAAGTACAGTTGTGTAAAATGTTACCATAATGGTAGATGTCTTTGTCTTCACTGCTGCAGTATTCGTAACATTTAGAATTCCCTACTGTGAAAGCCCATTGTCCGGCCAGTATACCAGAGACTTCCTGTTGCATTTAAAGGTACGCCGGAACTTCACCCAGATGCTTCTTCTAAGGCATAAAGGTGACATTCAGGCTTACCATAAATAGAACTGATTTCCCCAGTAGGAACACCAGTCCAAGGAACCTGTACATCCAGGAAAGCAAATGATTTGGGGGAAGGATGGAGGGAGCAAATACTGCAGCAGTGAAGGCACCTACCGTTTTTGGTAAGATTTTACACAACTGTACTATGTCCTTACATTCACTACTACAGTATTCATAACATTTGTGAGAGTGCCAATGCTCAAGAGGAAACTTGGTAGGGGGGAAAGAGAAAAAGAAGAGTCCCCTAAGAAGCCATGGAGAACGGCACTAGCAAAACCGGCCCTAGCTCTAGAGCTACCATCCAACTTGTAGTGTTTAGTAAAGGTATGCACAGAAGACCAGGTAGCTGCTTCAAGAACAGAATTAGTATTTAAACCTTTGAAAAAGCACCAGAAGATGTCACCTCTTGAGTAGAATGAGCCTCGACTGAAGAAGGAAGCCTCTTGCCATGAAAGGTGTAACAAGAGGAAATAGCCTTAGAAATCCAAGAGGAAATACTTTGCTTGGCAACACCTAGACCCAAAGATCTAGGATGAAGAGAAACAAGCAGTTGACCATATTTACTATTAGCCTTAGTTGTTGTTGTTGTTGTGTCTTTCAGCTTTTCCTGGTTAGGGGTCACCACAGTGGAACTCCGGTCCACTAATGATTGGCAGTAGATTTTTACGTGCTGAGTTGCCAGCCCTGATGCACAACCTTCAACGAAGGTACACCCATTCACACATGTCTCCACACAGAAGACGCTTTAGCTGAGAATCGAACAGGACAATGTCTTACTGTGAGGCGACAATGCTATGGCAGCACCACCAACGCAGCTACGATTAGCCTTAGTCTGATCCAAATAAATTCTGAGTTACTTATGCATGTCCAAGGTATGCAGCACCCTTCATTGTCAGACTGTGGAGAGGGGAAAAAGTAGGCAGGTTAATAGACTGGTTAAGCGAAAGCTCATTAACCACCTTAGGCATAAAGGAGGGATTAGTGCGTAAGGGCACCCTCTGCTCATGAAAAATCAAAAAGGAGGACAAGCCATAAGGGCCTGCAACTCAGACACCCATCTGGCAGAAGTAGTAACTAACAGCAGAATAGTCTTCCAAGAACAATGTTTCAAGGAAGCCGAAACAGTAGGTTCAAAAGGCACCTGTGTCAACTTCTCCAAAACAAAACTTAGATCCTACGGAGGTGGAACAGGCTTTCTGGGAGGTTGAATATTAAGGGCACCTTTGAGAAATTGTTTGACCTCGCATCTAGAAGCTAAAGGAGAAGATAAAGGCAGACAAGCAGAGATGGCTGATAAGTGGGCCTGAATAGAAGAATAGGCCAAACCAGAATTGAGCAACTCACACAAATAAGAGAGAACCAAAGGAATATCCACAGTAAGTGGGTTCAGATTGCTAGACAGACACCAAATAGAAAACCTCTTCCATTTGGATAAGTAGGATTTCCTAGTATTAGGTTTCCTGGCCTCCTGCAGGACTTGCAGCACATCCCCAGAATAAAGGTGTCTGTGAGGGTCTATATTAGATAAACAAAAGTTTAACTTAGCGAATGCTCTAATCGAAAATCCCAGACCTCAAACTCGCTATTGTGGGGGGGCTGCATCCCCCACATCCCTCGCTAAATATATACTAACTCTGAGATCGCACTACATTGAGGAAAAGGCAAATATTACGATATTCACTGTACCGCAATCTCACAAAAAGCATATCAAGGTCTGGGATTTTCGATTATTAGAGCATTTGCTAAGGTAAACTTTCATTTATGTAATATACACCCATCTGTGAGGGATCAAAACCCTGTCACTCACAATGTCAGTTGAAGCATGGACAGGTAGAGATGGATGAGAGATCCCTTGTCTTGTGTGGTTAGATCCACCCTGTGATGTAACTTGTGATGATTGCCCCTGGCTAGATGCAGAAGTAGAGAGAGCCAGTGCTGTCGCGGTCAAAAGGGATTCACTAACAAGGTTTTGGGCGCATCCCATTGAATCTTGAACAGCACTTTAGGAATGAGAGGAAGGGGAGTGAATGCATAAAGAAACATCCCCTTCCAAGAGAATGAGAGGGCATCCACCATCCATACCAGAGGACCTGGACTCTAGCACAAAATAGAGGAAGTTGTGTGCTCAGAGGGGAGACAAAAAGATCTACTTGAGGAGTACCCTACTTATAAATAATGTCCAGAAATGCATCTCTGTGAAGCATCCTTTCATTGGACTGAGTTAAGGACCTGCTCAGATTGTCTGCCATAATGTTCTGACTGGAAGGGATATAAACCACCTGAAGAGTCACTTGATACTTGACAGCAAGATCCCAAACCAGAAATGCCAACCTGCAAAGAAGGTAGGATCCCATTCCTCCCTGTTTGTTGATACACCACATCACTGTGGTATTGTTTGTGAAGACCTTGAGAGGCCCTGGAGAGAAAAGAGGAGTAAAAGCCTGAAAGGCCAGCAGAAGAGTTCTCATCTCTTTGATGCTGATGTGCTCCCTCCGCTGTTAAGGGACTCACACCCCCTGTACTTTTAGGGAGCCAAAAGTCACCCCCCAACCCATGTCTGAAGCGTCTGTGAACATTTCCTGAGAGGGAAGAGGAGGATGAAAAGGTTCAGAGACAACTGCTGAATCCAGCAGTGAAGTTCCTGTCTGAGACAAGGAAGAAGAGGAACTACAAAGTCTAGAGGGTGTGCATGTTGAAGTCACACTGACTTCAGAAAGCACTGAAACTTTCTCATGTGAAGTTTGGCCAGAGGGAGCATCAGAATGGTGAAGGCCATGAAACCCAGAGCTCTCAGAAATGCCCTGGCAATAATGGAAGCCAGAGGGAGAAGAGTGTGAAAGAAAGAAATGCCTTTTGGGGGGGGGGGGGCAAGGATGCTATCATGGGCACCGACTGAATCCTGCAACCCAGAAATACATGATCCTGAGAAGGAGTCGGAGAAGAATCTGTGAAATTTGTTGTGAACCTCAGGCTCTGAAGAGGGGAAATGGCAAAATGAAGAGTTTACAAAAAGAGTCTCTGGAGAGGACGCCTGAATCAACAGATCATCTACGTAAGGAAATATATGGATCCGTTGAGGTCTGCAAAAAGCAATCACAGGAGTGAGGCATTTGGTGAACACGCTTGGGGCAGTAGAAAGGCCAAAGGGCAAAACAGAGAACTGAAAATGCCAGGAAGAAACAGAGAAACTTAAAAGCCTCCTGAAAAGAGGATAGATTGGAATATGGAGATAAGCATCCTTGAGATCCAGAGACACCATATAGGCCTGAGGGAGCAGTGGAGGAAACAGAATCTGAAGAGACAACATCCAAAAGGAAAGCACTTTTAAAAGTGTTTAGATGAGAGAGGTCTAAAATAGTTCCCCAAGTGCCTTCTTTTCTTGTAACTGGAAACGGCCTGGAGTAGAACCCTTTCCCTCTTTGGGACACAGGCACCTCTTGAATAGTACCCTTAGTCAAGAGAGTTTGAATAACCTTTGGGAAAAAGGGAAGCTGTTCCTGAGGAGGTTGAGGAATGCCCATAAAAGAAGATTGCAATTACCACACCATGAAGTACCCCTGATGAATGATCAACAGAACCCAAGAATCTTGAATGATCCGAAGGCAAGGAGAAAGAGGAAAAGAAAGGTAAAAAGAAAGGGGAATGTGGCTGGGAGGAGATAGATAGTCATACAGCACCTGGTTTGTCTGGCAAGGAAGGCTTCGGAAACCCTGAAAACTGAGTAGCCTTAGCAAGAGGAGCCCATTTGCCACTCTTATTGCCTTAAGTTGAAGGGTGAGGATGTCTGCAAACAAAGGCAGGCTTAGCGAGATAGTTCCTGTAAAATTTAGGCACAGGAGAAGCATAAACCTTACCCTTATCCAGAAGGGACTTAACCCAGCAGCAGCCTCCCCAAACAAAAGTTTAGAATCCAGGGGAGCATCCTTCAACCTAGGCACAAGCCTCTACCTGATGATATTAAAGCTAAGCCAAGAATATCTCCTCATAACTGAACCAAAAACAGCTGCCCTAGAAGAAGCATCCACTGCATCATAACTACATATAATAGAATGATGAATGACTTGAGAGGAAGTCCCTAGCAAGGAAAAAACAGAAGTCTTACCCTCAGACTCAGGAAAATCAGAAATACATTGACAGGCCTGAGAAAGAAGAGCCGACACATACTTAGACATATGGGTCTGATAATTAATGGTCTGAAAACCTAGGGAAGCAGAAGTGTAAACCTTCTTACCCAGCCGTTCCATAGCTCTGCCGTCTTTGTCAGAAGGCAATAACTTGGGTGAAGGAAGCCACTGAGATGGCTTATCAGAAGCTACAGAGACCAGAGAAGGGTCAGCAGCAGGACATTTATACAAAATGAAACAATCCTCAGGCACACTATAAAACCTGTCAGGCTTCTTGGGAGCAGGGGATAAAGAATCAGGAGTGTGAAAGGCATTGGAAAAAGCATCCAACGAAGCAGCCAAAACAGGAAGAATAGCCACAGGTTTAGGAGACTCCAACTGTAGCAACTCATAGTACCTGCTGTGGCTATCAGGGACCTGTGCAGAGTCCTACTTAAAAAAAATCCATCATCCTAGATAGTATATCCCTAAAGGAAATTTCCTCAAAAGGAGCATCAGAACTAATAGATCCCTGCTCCTCTGACCCATAGTCCAAAGGAGAAGGAATGTGAGTAGAATAAGTCAGGGATTCATCATCAGAATCCGACTCAGTCTCTGAAGGATCCTGTTCTCTAGGTCTTTTAAGGGGAGTAGAGGACCAAGGAGGAGCAGGAACTGAAACCTCATGAGAAGGTTTTAAAGATATTAAAGCAGAAAATAGCTCCTGAATGAAGCCTGCCATTCACTTTGAGGATCCCTAGGAGCAGAAGAAACTTGTTTAAGTTTTTGTTCCTTTTTTAAGGGAACATCCCCTCCACAAAACTAAGAAGACTCAGACCCAGGGCAGCAGTCAAGACCCGGAGTAGAAACGTCTTCCCCAGCTAAAATCAGAGGAGCTCCCCAAAGCCCCTCAAAAAAAAAAATCAACCATGGGTCCCCCGAACATCTGAGATGGACACCTGCAAAGCCTCATTGGACATGGTGCAAGTAGGAACCTCACTGGCCTTCAACACGATCGCAGTAGAGGAATCCGACAACAGAGCCTGACAAGCCACCGTGTTTATAACCTCAGGAGAAACACCTGGCAGAGGCTAGACAGTGGAAGATTCTGGTCGCACCTTTTTCACCTTCTTCTCCCCAAATGTCTGGCCTTTGGGGCGGGAGATTCCAGCCATTGTATCTTTAGCAAGAAACTTAAGATGCTGATTCTCAAGATACAAGGAAAGGGAAGAAGTCTACTGCAAAGGGTTTTTGGAATGAACACCTGGCAAATAGAACAATATGTATGGTCATGATATGCTCCTAGACAAAAAAAGACACTTGTGGTAGCCTTTATGGGGAACCTGTCTCCCACATTGGCATTTACCCTTCCTGGATGACATTAACCCCAAGCAGCACAAAAAAAACCCCAAGAAAAAACAAAAAATACCCACTGGGACACTTTTCTGCACAGTAAACAGGAGTAGGTAATCACTGGAGAACAAAAATGCATTCCACTGGCAAAATGGACACAGGTAGACCGACTGTGAAAAAAAATGCATTCAGACCGGTGGCAAAGAAGTTCTGTTTATGGTAAGCCTGAACTTCACCTTTATTCCCTACAGGAGCATTTGAATGACGTTCAGACATACCTTTAAATGCAACAAGAAGTCTTTGGTATACTGGCTGGACGAGGGGCTTGCAAGGCAGGGAATTCCAGATGTTACGAATACGAAGTGTGCCACTTGTTAAAAGTTTAAAGAAAAACACTATTAAAGCACAAATCTTGCATCCAGCAAAAATAAGGATTCACCTTCCAGAAGGAAAGAAACATTTTAACACCTTGGAAGATGCAATGGACTTTATACAGAAAAATAAAATCCTAGAAAAAACAGAAGAAATGGACTGGAATCATATCAACTTTTTTAAATAGAAATGCAACAAGAGATGGTTGGTTAAAGACAAAAAACAGTAAAAACTGAAGGACAAATGAAAATAAGTGTATTTCATGTATGTGAATTATTATTAATCTAAATAAGGGCTTGAATACTTATGAACAGGTGCTGCACATTACTTTTTACAAGGTAAATAATTTATTTATTCCCCTACTTCAAATGGTTACTAGTTCCCTTTTAAAATTTTAGAGTTTATTTTAGCAATATATGAAATTGAAGCCTTTTATGTTCACGTACAGTTTAAAAGGTTAAACTGTTCATCTTATGAAAAGTTATGTGGCACACTTTCTGATGTCTTGGCATAGCTGAGTAATGTACTATTAAATATAATACAAGATGCAGCAAATGACACTAAAGAGTCATGTTAAGTTACATTCTGGGTTCTTAAACTGATCCAGTAAGGTGCTACTTATAGTATACTTGATATGCAGTAGCACCCAGGAAAGACATGCTATAGTATAAACAAAATATAAAAAATATAGATTTTTACATATATAAAAGTTACTATTGGAATGATATCAAATAATTAGAATAACACTCACACCTTTACAAGTTAAACCTGGATCACACATAACTGCCATTCTTTTAATGTAAGTTTATATGGTGTGTCTCCTTTAAAAAAATGACAGTCTGCATTTTATTAAACATCTCATACAAATAGTGCTTAATGAAGCATTACATGTTCTTTGAGTGCATTGGCTTTTTGGTGGGTGTGATACTTTGAGATGTTTTTTGTTGATTTTTTTTTGGTGGTTTGGAGGGGTTTGAGGGAATGGTGTGGAGGTGGCTTAGATTCAGTTGCGGGCATTTTTGTGTGAATTGTAACTGATGGATTGTTAATTTTCAAGCCCTTACCATGAAAACCAGCTTGAAACAACTTAGAGCCATGAGCACTTTTGTGATGCTGCAGGAGTTCTGAAAATTCTAAAAACTGTCCAGGTTTCTTCTTCCTGTCTAAAAGTAAATAATCATAATATTTTAGATCATATGCTATGATGTCAAAGAATACAAGTTATATAATAAGCAAAAGACAGTGGATTGCATTCTAAACCACTGTCAGTTATTAAATGGTTCTGAATGCTTGATACTGACAGTGTACTTGTCATGCAATAGCACCCAAGAAAGTTATACTATGCTATAAACAAAATATAAAAAATATAGTTTCTTACATATATAAAAGTTACTGTTGGAATGTTATCAAATAATTAGACCAATATTCACACTGTTACAATTTAAACCTGGATCCCACATAACTGTCATTCTTTTAATGCAAGTTTATATTCTATGCCTCCTTTAAAAATGACAGTCTGCTTTATATTAAACATCCCATAAACATTCTGCTTACTGAAACATTAAATGTTATTTCTTTAAATGCAAAAGCTTGTATGTTTATTTTTATTTTGTATTTTACATTTGTTGACTGAGATATTCCGACTGGATACATATCCATTTTCAGCAGACACCCGGGGAGAAAAGCTCCAAGGTACTGACAGAAGAAACATTACATAATACATGATAAACACAGTTTACAGACTCTGTTCAGACAAGCAAGTTATACAATCTTTCAGAATTTAAGATTTCATAAGGTAAAAGACCTAAAAATACGGCACAGCAGAGTTGCAAATTAATAATATAAGCACACAATCATAGGGAGAGAACTAGTCAGGCTTGGTGCAAAGACATAGCCAGTGTGATTTAAAATACTGTTTGAGACTTTTTCTTGACTTGACTTAGGGTGGATTCTAGAGTAATGTCAGCAGGAAGTGAGTTCCAAGTTTTAGCAACAGAGTTCGCAAACAGAGAGTCGCCGGCTGAATTGTTGGTTTTGACAGTTTGAACTAGGAGTCTATTGGAAGAGCGTAGTGGTCTGAGGTTACTGTAAGGGTTGATAATGTCTTTAAGTGCTGGTGTATTTTCAGGCTGGTTAAGTACTTTATATGCCACTATAAGCTGGTTGTACTGAATTAGGCTGGGCAGTTCTAGCCACCCAAGATAAGTTAGGGTATTAGAGTGGTGTGTTCTGCAGGGCATGTCAGTGGCAAATCTGGCAGTGTGATTATAGCAGCTAGAGAGTTTATTAAGATCAGTTTTGCTTAAGTTGGTAAGTAAAGGGGAAGCGTAAAGAAGAGTCGAAAATAGATGAGAGCGTGCAATGGCAGTTTTAGCAGGTAAGGTTAGGTAAGGTTTAATCTTATTTAGTGAGCCAGATTTTTTTTATGATGGTTTTGATAATTTGATTGACGTGCATATCAAATTTAAGGTTGTTGTCTACGATAACACCTAGAAGTTTCGTATAGGCGTCTGGGGAGGTTATGGTGCCATTATCAGATTGTATGGAAAAGAATAACGCAGAGGACCTACGAGTAGGGGAGAAAAGTAGCAGCTTAGTTTTGTTGGGGTTTAAGATCAGACGATGATCAGAAAGCCAATTTTCAACTATGTTAAAAGTATTCTGGGGTAATGTCTGCATATCTGACTGGGAGGTAGCAGAACAAATCAAAGTGGAGTCATCCTCATATTGAATGCAGTTTGCATCTGGGATGATGATATAGAAGTCATTAATAAAAATGGAAAACAGAAGAGGTCTTAGTATAGAACCCTGGGGGACTACCAGGGTGTTTGGTAGGAGGCTGGATAGTTTCTTCTGCCATAGGATGGCCTATCTACCACTCAGATAAGACTGGAACCATTGAAGGGCTTGACTATCTAACCAAATTGATTTCAGAGTGTGGATCAAAAGCCTTGGAGAGATCTAAAAAGAGGGCTGAGGATAATTTGTTATTGTTTCAGTTATGGTTTATGGCATTAGAGAAGGCTAGGAGGTCCGAGGTGGTGCTGTGATAAGGCCTGAAGCCATGCCGAGAGTTAGCCAAGAGATTGTTCTGGATCAGATATTTCGGCAGTTGTGTATGGATGCACTTTTCCATAATTTTAGCCAGTGGTGACAGTAAAGCTGTAGGTCTGAAATTTGACAGTTCAGTGGACCTGCCACCTTTATGAAGCGGTATAACATGGGATATTTTCCAGATGGAGTGGATGGTAGCTTCTGCTATGGCTCGATTGATTAGAATGGAGATGGGGTATGCTATGGCATCTGCAGCTTTTTGCAGATACTGAGCAGGGAGAAGATCAGCTGATAGGGTAGTAGGTTTTAATTTTTTGATTAGGGCTCAAATAAATGGGGAAACCAGTTGAAAGCTAAAGGAGAGTTGGGTACTGGGAATAGCTGCCTTTGAGCTAGAGAAACTTGGAGGTAGCTGGCTAGCTAGGGACTGGATAGTCTCAGTGAAGAAACTGTTGAAGGTGTTAGCAATACCCTCCAGGGGTTTATCAATACAGGCTGCGGGGGTTGGAGTGGTGGTCTGGCCAAAACTTTTGAGGGTTGTTTCTATTTTTATGTTGCAGATGGCAATAGTTTTTTTTTTATCTAGTAAAATGGATTTTTTAGTCTCATTCCTTAGCTGTCGATATCTGATTTGATCTTGGGATTTTTCCGTGGTACTCCATATGGCCCATGCTTTGTTTCTGAGTATGATTTTTGATTTGGTGTCTTTAGAAAGCCACGGTGCAACCTTTGTTTTAGTTCTAATGGAGCGAGCAGGAGCAATGAAAATTAAGAATAGCAAGGAATCTGTTATTAAAGTGAACAGCTTCTTCCCGGGGCAAGTGTTTTAGGAATGACTAATTGCATGATTTGAGTTTGTCTTGGAATTTGGTAGGGTTAAAGTTCTTATTGTTCCTCACTGTTCTGAGGGTGGGCTGGTGTGGGTTAACGGCTTTATGTTTAATTATATAAATAAGAAAGTGATCACTTAGGTCATCAGGGAGGGTTCCTGACATATACATTTGGGGATGACCACTGATGAATATCCAATCTAGTATACTTACTTTATGATTAAGTCTGCCTATCCTGGTGGGGGTGGATATAATCTGTGTAAACTCGTGTAGGTTTACATGGGTGGTCGGAGAGTCCGTGGAACAGATGTTCCAGTTTATATTAAAATCTCCAAGTACTATGGTTTCTTGAAGGTAGGAACTAGATAACCAGTGGAGGATATCTTCTAGGGTAGTTGCGTTTTTCCCTGGGGGAATATACATATATATTTACACATATTTATACATTTGTTTTTATTAATTTGCAGTTTGCTATACAGAATTTCTGCGTTATTAACTTGGGATAGTTGTATGGGGTCCATAGTAAGATTTAGTGTAGATTTATAAAGTACAGCTACCCTGTGTCCCTTCCTGGTAGTGCAGTCTAGCCCTAAGTATGTTATACCCAGGTGGTAATACCCCATTATCTGAAGTTGATGGTTTTAACCAGGTATTTAAAGAAATAACATTTAACGATTAGTATATGGAGTGGAGGAGGCTTGGATTCACTCGTGAATCTTTTTGTGTGAACTGTAGCTGATAAACTGTTCATTTGCAAGCCCTTGTCATGAGGACCAGCTTGACGCAGCCTAATTAGAATCATGAGCAATTCTTTGATGCTGCAGGAGTTCTAAAATTCTAAGAACTGTCCAGGTTACTTCTTCTTGTCTAAAAGTAGATAATAATAATATTTTGAAGCATATGCTAAGATGCCAGTGAATGTTAGATAATAAGTAAAAGGCAGTGAATTGCATTCTAAACCACTGTCAATTATTAAATAATTCTGAATGCTGGTAGTATACCAAAAGTGTAGTTTATGTACTAGCCTATAGAATGACACTTCTGATAAAAAATAGGATTGTATTTCCCAGTTATTGTCTCTTATGAATGATAACAAAACTTAGTATCTCAGAACAATTTATTATAGAAAGTCTGAATATTAAAAGGGAAGAATTTTCAGAAGTTTGTTCAATTACTAATAGCAATAACATTTAAGGAAAAAAATAAAACAGATTCTAATAGTAGTACTAGATTAAAAAGTATCAAATATATAAGGGTAAATATAAATGTCCTGTTATATGACACTCCACACTAGGATTATAGCTAAAATATAAAACCTAGGAATATAGTAATAGTACAAAACATAGTATACAAACAGAAATAGAAAGAAAGCAGAATAAGTAAATGTGTATATAATTTAAAAATATAAATATGTCCACAAGGGTGGGAGGTTGGCATAGTGGTTAAAGTCATCACCTTATAGGCACAAGATGCAGGGTTTGATTTTCACATGGGCTAATTGGCTGGGCTTTGAATGGACAGTTAGGCTGGCACTAATTTATGAACTTATGATCCTATGTACAACTTTACACGTAGTAAGTAAGATAGAAAAAAAAATAAAATCATCTGACGTATAAATTAATAAATATAAAAATAACAACTGACTTCCCTCCAACAGTAGACCAGGGAGATAATGTGTAATACAGGGAAAGACGATTGTAGAGATATTCAGTTTGGCCAACTTATAATAAAGATTATGAACACCTGTTTAACTTCCCTTATTCAATGGACTTTTTTTAAGATGATGCATACCAAAAAATGAGACGCATTAATATGATTCAGAAGCATGAGTTTATCTTTGTTAGTGTGATGGAGAGTTTGAGAAGCAGATTGTTCGTCATTTTCAACAAACAAGGAATAAGTTATTCCATAGTAGAAATTTTTAGGGTTATATCATTAGGTAATTTTTTTATTTGTTTCAAAAGTTTTGTCCATAGCTGAATATTTCATATTGTTATATATAAAGTATATAACAAGTTCTGTACATGAATGCAGTTTCATCATACATGTGTTGTTTTCTTTCTTTTATGTAAATGTCTGATTTTAAATGTATAGCTATTAATATTAATGGATTGAATAATCCAGTAAAGGGGGGGAGATTGCTCAAATATATGCAACTACATAATGCTCAAATAGTATTTATACAGGAAACACAATTATTTAATAAAGATGTAAATAAACTTTCATTAAGTAATTATTTGGTTTTAGCAATTTCTGGCTTTCGAACTAAAAGAAGAGGAACCCTTATTTTAAGGAAGAACTCACCAGTAATGCCTAAAGTAAAAGACATCTATGTTGATAAAAATGGTATGTTAAGCATTGTTATAACTGAGTGGAACAGAAAACTATATACATTGGTGAACTTTTATTGGATTCCAGGGGTTGGAGCTAAAGATGTAAAAAAATTACTTGGATACATGTCTATCCATCGAAGACTGAAGTATCAAATGGCATATATTGTTGAACATGATATTCATTGAACCGTTCTAAAATTGTATTACAGAAGGGGAAAAATAGTTGCCCTTTCATCACTGTAGTGCAGTCTTGAAGTTGGTATATATAATGAGCCGGGATGTGGGGGATGCAGCCCCCCACATGAAGAGGTTTTGATGAACAGCATTTACAATATAATGCCGTTTGATGCTTTTTCTCTTTCGACGAATAACCATAGACCCAAATTACTTGGATACTATAGCCATCAGTAACACTTTTGTTAACACCATATGTGTTTTACTTGTTTTAGTGTTAAGTAACAATATTTCAAATTTGTGTGAGTTTTATGAGCCAAAGACAGGAGTGGCGATGGGAGCCAAGGTGGCTCCCGTTTTCGTCAGCTTGCTGACAGCTTTATGGAAACAGAATCACTAAGTTTTATGAAGAAAATCTTATTTTACCGGCATTTTATTGACAATTTAATTTTCATTTAAAGAGGAATTTGTTTCCATTGTAGAAGATGTCAATAGTAGCACTTCCTTTTTATATTTCACACCTAGTGGTATTGGTAGGACAATCAACTACTTGGATTTAACTCTAAGTATATAGACTAGTGATGTGATTAACTGTAGGGTATATAGGAAATAAACATTCATTAATAACTCTTTGCATTATAAAAGTTTGCACTCAGTCAATATGAAGAGAAGTATGATTAAAGGACAGCTGATAAGATTGAGTAGGTTAACAAGTGATGATAACGTTTTTGTGAAGATTTAGAAAATTTGAAACAGTTATTTTTGAGTAGAAATTATCCTTTGACTTTATTTTTGAGTATAATAGAAGTTGTGTTTAAATTCAGATCGGATAAAGCAAGGCCTATTTTGAAAGTCTCTATTGGAAAAGCTAACATGGACCACATTGTAGTCTCCACTATCCTGATAAAACATTTATTTTAGACTACAGATAAGCATTTCCTTTGCCCATTACTACAGATGTGCACATTATTGAAAACACCATCAGTAACAATTGGAATTTTTTTTTATTCATTTCATTTATTTGGCATTTTTTAACCGGGTTAGTCCAACTGGGCCAGGAGCCCATTTTCAGTGGAGACCCAAGGAGAAAAGCTCCAGTAAGCGATAAAAAATAGCACAATAGAAAAGAACTAATAGTTTTACATAGCAATTAAGTTTTGAATACAGTGAAATAATTCTAATACAGAGATATCTTTCTAATGCAAACAATTATATATTTGAATACAGTGAAATAAGTCTAATTCAAAGATATATTTTTAATGCAAAGAAATACTGACTATAGAGCTACAACTATGTACATATATACAATGAAAATGTTAAGATGTGTCAGTGTAAATTAGGTGTTAAGCAGGAGAATTATGAAGAGGTGGAGTGAGGTGTCTGTATAAGAAAGTAGTGGTAAAACAAATGTATGAATGGTTAGGTAGGGCCCTGAGAGGGGCAGGACTTTGTGTTGAGTAGGTGTAGTCTAAGTTCCTTTTTAAAGTGATTGAAGTGAGGGATGGCTCTTATGTGTGAGGGAAGTTTATTCCAGGCTTGGGCTACAGTGTATTTATATAGTATTTTTCCAGCATTTTTGTTAGGTTTGTAAATATTGAGGAGTTGCTGATTGGATGTATAGAGAGGATGAGTGGGGGAATTAGAGTATACAAGGGAGGAGAGGGATGCGCAGGAAGATGGTGTGGATAGTACAGCATGTGTAATTTGAAATTGTGGTAGCAGGAGCTGTTGGGGGAGTTCCAGCCATTGAAGAGACTTGAGGGCAAGACAGTGATGAGATCTGTAAGAAGACTTAGTGGCAAATCTAGCTATTTTGTGATATATTTGTTGGAGTTTAGATAGGACACTAGATTGTATGTTAGTTAGGATTGGGGCAGCATAGAGAAGAGAGGGGAAGAGGAGAGCCTGAGCCAGGGAGAGTCTAGAGTTAGAAGTGAGAAATTTTCTAAGGAGGGGAGGAGGAGATCCTGAGCCATGGAGAGCTTAGAGGTAGAAGTGAGAAATTTTCTGTTACGGTATAGTAGACCAAGTTTTTGGTTGTTTTTTTTTTTTAATACTTTGAAGGATATACAAGTTAAGTTTTAGTTCATCATCTATGATGGTGCCAAGGAGTTTAGTGTGGGGTTCAAGTTTAATGGTGGTCATGTTAGAGGGTGTGATAACAAAGGTTGATTTATGCTGAGAGAGAGAATGAGGGACAAATAGCAGGACTTTGTTTTTTTTTTTAAGGTTTAGGATGAGCTGATTGTCAGAGAGACAATTTTCAATGGATAGAAGAGAGTCTAGGGTATGAGTATGGAGGTCAGAGATATTGTTGGCAGCGGAGATGAGTGTAGAATCTTGGGGATATTGAATAAGTGAGGATAGTTTAGGAGAGGTGTGGGGGTCTTTGGTGAAAATATTTAACAGGAGGGGGCCCATAATGGAGCCCTGGGGCACTCCAGATGTGACAGGTAGAGAGGGGGAGCAGAAAGGGGGCCATCTGGCAGAATGTTGCTTGTTGGAGAGGTAGCTAAAGAACCAGTTAAGGGGGGAAGCAGAGAGATTGAGGTTAGCTAGTTTAGATAAAAGTATAGGGTGAGAGACAGTATTGAATGCTTTGGACAAGTCAAGAAAAAGACAGGAAACAAGTTGTTTTTTATCTCTGGCCTCTGCTACTGTATGAATAAAAGGTATGAGTGCAGTGGAAGTACTGTAATTTGGCCTGATGCTATGTTGAGTGGGTGTAAAGAGGTTTTCCTGAAAGACAAAATTGAGCAACTGAGTGTGAATGCATTTCTCAAGTATTTTTGAGAGAGGTGAAAGGATGGCAATGGGTCTGTAGCTAGATGGTCAGTAGAATCCTCCTTTATGCAAAGGGATGGTGAAGAAGGATTTCAAAATGTCTGAGACTGTGGCTTTTTGAATGGATCTGTTTATTAGCAGGGATACAAGGAAGGCAGTAGTTTCAGCAGCTAGTTTGAGGAAGATAGGAGGAAGGTTGTCTGTAGAGGGAGAACAAGGTTTGAGCTTGAGCAGGAGAGATTTGATATATGTGGTGGAGACAGGTTGAAGGGAGAAAGGGTTTTTGTTGTGTGAGTTTGAAGGGAAAGGAGTAGGGTTGATGTTGTGGTTAATGTTAGTACGCTTTTGGGCAGTATCAGTGAGGTAATTATTGAGGACAGTAGCGTTCCTAGTGGTGTGTTATTTGGGAAAGGGGAGGGAGTGGAAGGGCATCCAGGATGAAGAATTCTGTTGGACCAGAATTTTCATGGATTGTTTTTTGAGTTGATTTGGGGAGAGTTGTAGAAGTATCTTCTGTCTTTGTGATTAAAGGACAGCTGATAAGATTGAGTAGGCTAACAAGTGATTTTAATGATTTTTGTGAAGATTTAAAACATTTGAAACAGTTATTGCTGAGTAGAAATTATCCTTTGAATGTATTACTGACTATAATAGAAGGAAGTGTTAAAACTCAGATTGGATAAAGCAAAGCCTATTTTGAAAGTCTCTATTGGAAAACCTAGCTTATCCTATTATTTATTGTAATTATCTTAGACAATAAGGAATTTTCTCATGTTTTAGGTGATAATCCATCATTAAACACATAAAAAATCATTTCACATTAAAAATATAGTAGAGAGATCTGAAAACAAGAAGTAGCACTAGTATTATGGCTGGAACATTTAAATGCGGTAAATTTAAGTATTGCCACTTTGTAGATAACTGTTCCAGTGTTTACATCGAATCTGTTGACAAAACCATTATTGCCAAAGAAAGATTTAGTTGTCAAGTCAAATGGTGTGGAGTATTTTGCTCATTATGAAACATGTCCAAGTTATAGGAAATACTGTACACAAATTAAACAGATGGACATATGAACATGTATTGGCAATTAAGAAAAGGGACTCAAACAATTCTTTCTTGTACTGATTTCAGAAAATTAATTTTCTTTGTATTGGATAAAATAGATTTATGAGGTTTAATTGGAAATCACATTGTCTTTCTCGTATGCCGTGAAGCCGAATGGCAGATATGGCTAGAATGTATTAACCTAAAAATATTTTGCTAGCACAAAGATACTAGCTTTATATTTGAGAACATTTTATGCTAAAAACTGTGAGAGAGTAATTTTAACTGTTTTGTTTGCAAGTTTTAGATGTACAGTAGGGTTTTGGGTATCTGGTGCTTTAACATTAAGATGTGAGTTGATTATTTTTTTACAAGTACATGGTAATTCAAATTACATTCATTCACAAGGAGTTATTCACAATTTAGTTGTGGTATGTGGTTGGTCTGTTGATCTCACATGATGTGTACACTTCTTCTTCTTTTGGCTTTTCCCTGTTAGGGGTCGCCACAGCGGATCACCTGTCTGCTCATGATTGGCAGTAGAGTTTTACGGTGTTGAGTTGCCAGCCTGACGCACAACCTTCCACAGAAAGCACACACATGCACGCACTCATGCCTAGGGCCAATTTAGAGTGTCCTGTCCACCTACAGCATGTCTTTGGGATGTGGGAGGAAACCAGAGCACCTGGAGGAAACCCACGGGACAACAGGGAGGACATGCAGACTCCGCACAGAAGATACCCCAGCCGAGGATCAAACCGGAGAACCTCTTGCTGTGAGGCGACAGCGCTAACTGCTGGACCACCGTGGCTGCCCTCACATGATGTGTACATTAAAGTTTTTAAATGTTTCTTTGTTGATTTTGTTTAAATATTAAAAAAGAATAAAAGCACTAAAAACAGATCTGGTCTCATTGTGCTTTCAACATTTGAGAATTTTGTCCTGGTTTTTAGATACTATAGCCTGTTACATGAAAGTTGAAGTCATAATGGGTGGTGTTTTTAATTGTATTTTATCAGCAAAGATTCCACAAATCTTCAGCCAAACACTTAATGAACTTTGTAAATCTAATGAATTTAAAGGATGTATATGAGCTAAAGAAAACAAACTCACTTCAGTTTACTCATTATTCATATAGATATGGAACACAAAACATATTGGTAACATTTTTGTCTCCAGCAATCTGTTATCACATATCAGAGAAGTTTCATGTCCATTATCATACCATAATGTTGTAATCCTTAATATTATTTTAAAAACTGATAATCTAATGCATTACAGGAGATTACCAGCGTACGGTACTAAAATAAAAGGATTGGTATGTTAAAGAGATCAGAAATTTCCTAGAAATAAACATGAATGGTGAAGTAACTGACATTGTCCAGTGGGATTCACTTAAAGCATACTTAAATGGAAGAATTACAAGCTGGCATATTAATAAAATGAAAGAATGGGACAAATAATTGAATATACTATAGGCCAAAATAGGCACAGCAAACTTAAAGCTAATCCCAAATGACATTATCAGTCAGTCTGAACTTAAAAACTTAAATACAAAATATGTTGAAATTCTAAATCATAAAGTTTAAATAAACCTGGAAAAACTTAAACTTCAGGCATAGTCAGTAAACCCTTTAAGCTTACATAAACTTATTCTTAGATCAAAGAAAATGAGTAAAATAAATCATATCAAAGAAATTATAACACATATAAATAATAAAAAAGAAAGAAGAACAGATATTAAAGGTATTCTTGAGGGCTTTAAAATATTTTATGAAAATATAAATAATAATACAAATAACCTAGATAAAGATGATATAGTTGAAACTTTTCTAAAGGAAAATGTAAATAATAAATTAACTAGTGAACAAATTAAAAAAAATAATAGACCATTCACTTTAACAGTAATAAAAAATGAAATAAGATGAAATAAAAAAGTTAAAAAATAATAAGGTGCCGGGCTTAGATGGTCTTATACAAGAACTATGTTAAATACTTCCAGATGATGCAGTTAAAATATTAGATAAGGTCTATAGAGAAAGAAAAACAACTACTGAAGTCCCCACATCTTGGAAATATTCCTTTATATCACCTATTTTAAATCAAGATAAGAGTCTTCCAAACTGTTCATCATACAGACCCATTTCATTTTTAAATGTGGAGTATAAAATGTTCATGTCCATTTTGGCAAACAAAATTAATGTACTTATATGTAAACTATTTAACAGTGATCAAACAGGTTTATTTTAAACCGAGAAGTACATCATAATATAATAAGAATACACACATTAATGTACTCTGCAGATAAAAATAAAAAATAACTTTCTATAATTAGTCTCAATTTAGATAAGGCTTTTGAATCAGTTAATTGATCTCCCTGAACACTTAAAATGTATAATTTCTCACCTGAGCTAATTGCATTAATTTCTGAGTTATACAGTAACTCTTGTGCTTAGGTTAAAATAGGTGCCTTGCTTTCTAATTCCTTTAAATTACAAAAAGGCACAAAACAAGGCTGTCCATTATCAGGTTTATTTTTTGCATTAACTTTAGAACCTTTGCTAATAGTATTAGATCCAATAAAAACATTAATGGTATCAAAATAAAATAAGATTTTGAACTAAAGATTCAGCTTTTTGTTGATATTTTACTACAATAGGAAATATAGGAAATTCATTAGAACATATAATTAGTTCTATGAGTCAATTTGAAAACAATCTCAAACTTAAATTTAGTCATAATAAAACAAGTACATAAGTAATTAAAAATTTAAAAATTCATACAAAATATTCTAACTTTAATTGGAATAGCAGTCAAATATAATACATTGATATAACCATTACTTCTAATAGTAAAGGAATGATACAGAGAAACTTTCAACAGGTTGTTGATAAAATTTTAAATTTAGTCACAAATTGGAACAAATTTGTCTTTACCATGGAAGCACAATTAATGCTTATTAAGATGTTAATTTTACCTAAAATATTGTTTGTCTTACAATCTTTAGTACTATATTCACCAAAAAAACATTGATGAAGAAGATAAATAATGTTCTACTTACATTTTTTTGTCATGCTAATAAAGCAGGAGTTTCCTTTGATTGGCACAGAAAATGTTGGGATAATGGTGAAATAGGATTCCGTAATATTCAATTTTATGCTACTTCAGCAATTGTAAAAGTTATAGCTTTGTGGATAAGACCCGCGGTGGTAGTGCTGCGGTAGCGTTGTCGCCTCACAGTAAGACGCTGTCCGGTTTGATTCTCGGCTAAAGCGTCTTCTGCGTGGAGACATGCGTGAATGGGCATACCTTCATTGAAGGTTGTGCGCCAGAGCTGGTAACTTGGCACGTAAAAATCAACTACCAATCATTAGCAGACCGGAGTTCCGCTGTGGTGACCCCTAACCAGGAAAAGCCGAAAGACACAAGACATAGCTTTGTGGATAAATTCTTCTTATGATTCAAAATGGGAACAAATAAATCAAGAAATATTATTAGTAAATAATAAATATGTCACAACCAGTCATAAACAAATAGTACCCAACTCTTTTATCTGGTTAATAAAAGATTTTTATGTAAATGGTATTACACCCTCTTCTGAAATTCCCTATTTAAATAACATAATTTCCTCTTTCCAAAAATTAACATATTCTATTCATTGTATTAAAGAGTTAATATTTTCTGTGTTTCCAATTGCATATGCAAATGACTGCTTAGGAGCTCATAACTTCAATAAAATGCTAGTATTGAAACAGCAAAGTAATTTAATTTATTGGCATCAATTCTTAAATGGTACTGATGAAAATTTAAGCTTCAAATACAATCAGAATTCTGAGAATTGGTTACTTTTACAAATATTTAAAAACTTTGCGAACACAGAGATAAATAAGAGTTTTAACCTAGATAAATTGTCCCCCAAATTATTGGAATTCTTAATGAATATCAGTAATAATGCAATGAAACATAAATCATATTGTCACAGACTTGTAAAATTCTTAAGTTAGATTTCACATATTTAGACACTTTTTATTGGAACCATTCCTCAAAAATTAATAATGAAGACCTCTATGAAGAATACAAGAAATGAATATTAAAATCTACAGATAAAACTACATCTTCATTATATTGGAAGATTTTCATTTGAAAATGTTTACATACAGCTTTTGTCCCTCTTAACAAAATTACATTTATGTATAAATCAAATAGAATTAAATGCTGTGAGATGTGATTCTGAAATAATAGCTGACTGGATGCATATGGTGTATGAATGTGAAGTCATCTCCCCTTTTTGGAAATAAATTAATAACTTTATTCAATCTCTAATATTTCTAAATCTTTAGTTTTATTTAATGCAGTGATTCCTGGGATAATTCCAAAAAATCTGAGTGCCTTTTCTTTGGTTTATTCTTGCTACAGCCAGAAAAGTAATTACTAAAACTTGGAAAAGTAAAGTTACTCCCTGAAGTGTTAAATTTATTAGTATAGCAAAAAATGTTTGCAGTAGTGAATTGCATACTGTAAAGATTAGAACTTCTAATATTACACATTCATACAAATCTTGGCTTAAACTTAGACTTCCTTGAAAAATATTAATTGTTGTTGATGTATAACTTTGATGTATTGATCAGCTGTGGCCCTCTGCAAATAGTTATTTGTTTAATAATTTATTTGTTTTGAATCCAAATAAAATATTAACATAAACAAGCTGAACAGACAAGTTAAACACAGTCTGAGATAATATAAAAAAAATTGAAGAATTTTTATATAAAGATATTGAGCATAATAGGAATCCATTTTATAGATACATAAGATGTGGTAGGGGTAAAGACATACAAATTGATAAACTGTGAGCATAATAGGAATCCATTTTATAGGTACATAAGATGTAGGGGTAAAGACATCCAAATTGATAAACTGTGTATAAATTCTAAAATGTATATTCATACACAATGTATTATAGATATGTTTTCAAAATCTTATGTAAAACAGCTTGGCTCTACAAAGGGGGTGATAAACTGTCCTAGTGACATCCAGGTACCTTCTGGTACTAAATTAAATTAGATTAAACTGATAAAGATGTATGCAAACTGGACCATAACAAAGCACAGGGAGGAGTTAGAATTGGTAATAATGACCAGAGAACAGTTCACTATATACCTACAGTACTATTATAGCTCTTATTCACTAGGTCATTTAAGGATGGGGAAATTCTTCAATATTGGAGATATGCACTTGTCAAACCTATCTTTAAGGGAAAGGGGAATGGAATAAACCCAAAGTCATACAAACCAGATGTTTGCTTTCATTTTGTGGAAGAATAATGGAGAAGGGTGTTTTGGATAAATTATTGTCAGAATTGAAACTGTTGAGACTTGAATCCATGTATCAACATATGTATGTTTAAAGTAGATATATAATGCCCTATAATATGATGTTCTATAACAATATAATAATAGCTATAAATGGAAAAGTGTGCTGTGATATAATTTATATAGACTTCACCCTTTGATAGGGTCATATATAAAACACTGCTCAGTAAATTAGAACAATTAAGTACTGATGTAATGTTGATAAGATGGATCACTGCATGGCTTACATATAAAACATGGCAGGTATCATGCAGCAACTGGATAGGTAAAATTCTAGGCTACATTCAAGGTGTCTTCAGGGCCCTGGTCCGTAATTATTTAAGCGGTCGCTTTCAGATCTATCTTTTCAGCTGAGATGTCCTACAGTCTCTATGCATATGACTTGAAAATGCATACATTTGATTACATGTGTTATAGATAGGGTATGTCTGCAAAAGAACATGACTAAATTGACCACTTGGGTACGGGAAAGTAACATGCTGATAACTACATCAGAAAATTAAGAATATGAAATTTGGAAGACATAGATTGAAAGGTGAATATTTACTACAGAATGCAGTGATTGAAACTGCAGATTCATTTAAGGGCCTGGGTATATGCGTAGATCCAAATCTGAATTTTTTCTAATCATATTAGCCAGTTGGTTAATGGTAGTTTTAGAACTATATGTTGTATAAAAAGACGTATGAAGTCTAGGAAGTCAGAAATGATGAACTCATTGTGTGTAAGTTACATTAGGCTCAAACTAGAATATAGAATAACAATACAAAACCTTATAGGAAGACAAGCATGAGTAAATTGAAAGAGTACAGTGGAAATATACCAAGGGTATCCATGAATGTGAATGTTTAAGTTGTTATGGAAGACTAAAATGTCTGAACTTGTACAGTGTCTCATACAGATGTTTAAGCGGAGACCTCATTTAGGTATAGTGGGCATTTTGAGACAGCTACCTCTGGGAATGTTTGGGTTATCAAAAAGTAGTAAAGAATCTTCAGATAGCCTACGTAGAAGATTATATTGGAGTAAGATATATACCAATTAGTTCTCTCAGAGAATAGCTGATGCATGAAATAGACTACAAAATTATGTTAAAGCAAGTACTAGTTTCGATATTTTCAAGAACAACTTTGTCACTTATTATGGGAATGACTGTTTTGATGTATTGATAGTCTAGGAGAGCATTATTGCCTGTGCCTGAAATATTTGTATGTATGTATGCATGTATGTAGTATAGTTGTGTGAGGATGGTCACATTGTATTTTGTTACACTGCCGTTTCTGCCAAGTGGACCCAGATCATGGCTGAAAAGGGTCTGTTGACCATTCCACTTACTCATTATCAAAATATAATAAATCAATCTCAAATTTAAACCTAATGTCTACAGTGCACTTTTACAAGACACAATTAATATCATGCATGGCATGCTGCATTTGTAAAGAACTCAACACTTGACTTCATTTTTCAGTTAATTTCTAACAAGAAGTACCCCAAAGCTTCTCCAGAACCAGTGTTACCTGTTCCCTACCCTTCATTTTTCTGCTTTATAAGAATAACATCATCTTCATGTCATCATTCCTGAACACAGTATTTGCCTTTCATAAGTCTTCCATCTTTCTGCTACTTTAACTCCCTTCTCTGCCATAGTCATACCTAGTCCAAAAAATCAGAATAAAGTGACACTTTTGCATAATATCTCAACCTCCCTGAGAAAAGTTATTACAGCATTGTTCATTCCTACAGGGTCTTCTTCACTGCACAGATATATTAATAATTTTCAAAACCAGTACTTTACCAGCATACTTTCTAGTATCTGAAAGTTTTCTGCAAGCATAATTTGTAATATTTGCAGAGCCATCCTTTTAAACACTTTGCAGTTTAACTGTACCCCTATTTCCTCCTGTCAAGTAAGTATCCATAAATTCCATCGCTATAAGTAGATATTTCCATTTTCTTTCTCCATGAAGAAATATCAACACTACTGCCAAGGAAAAAAATAAATAAAACAACTCATAAGTATTTTGTCCTCTTGGAACACACTGCCTATTTAAACATTTCCAGATTAAAAAAACAGACAGACACGCGTGCGCACAAACACCATGAAATATCCTTAAGCTTCAGGTTCTGTCTTTCACTCAGTCACTCACTTTTAAACAATGTATTTCACTAAAATTCTTAAATTTTTATGGCTCAAATTACCCTCGTCATTCAGCTCCTCATACATGGTTAAGTATGTCACATTCCACATTTCCACATGGATTTTTACACTTGCAACATGCTTTTTTTTGGTAGATTCTGCAATCCTGTAACCCTTTTCAGCCCTTCTGATCTTTACACATTTCTGGTGTCATTTCCACTTAAAAAAAAAAAAAACAGTTTTATTTGTTTAAGTTTAGTATTGCATTTTCTAATTTTTTTAACAAGAATTCCAAAAAGCTTATTGGCCCACAAGCTACTTTTCCAGTGTTTATTTGAATTACTTCTCGAAAATGTATCATTCTCAACAGTAATTACTTTACCAAATTCTCTGTAATCAACATTTAAATAAGTAATGCTTCTTGTATTACACATGTATCCATGCTGCTTTCTGTAGCTCACTACTAAATGCCCTCTTTCTGATGCCTATAAGATTACTCGGACAACATATGCTGTATTCCTTCCTTATCCTCCATGGCCACTCCTCTTTGTTGTTGTTGTTTAGTCATTTAGTCAAGTCCAGCTTTTCATGACCTCAGGAACTTTTAACTCTCCAGGCCTGCCTATCAACAACCGCTGCTTTAAATTCTTCCTGATTCATATATATTACTTTGGTAGTACTGTCTATTATTTTAGCCACTGCCAGCCCTCCTTTCAAAAAAAAAAAAAACTTCCAGGTCACTGTGGTTGTCATATTTCCTCCCATTTCTTATCTAACTGGCATGACAAAATAATGTAATTCAGTGAGCCAGAGATTCCAAGTCACCATACTCTTCATCGTCACTGGATGGAGTGCTGCAGCTCATAATAGCTCATATCCCAATTATGATGTAACGAGAGAAAAGAGTAATGCTTTCAGTAATTAGTAGGTGCGTTACTACCGTCCACTGCATCTTTACTGCCCTTGTTGTGACTTACACATTGGCTTCTGCATTCTTAGCTTCAATATCCTGTTTCCTAAGTCCAGTTTGTCATTATCCAGACTTCATTCCTCACAGTGGTAGGGTTTGTTTCCTTGGTAAATATATTCATATTTGGTCTGCTTAATAGCTATTAATCAGGAAAAGACAACACTGAACATTAAGCACCTATTTGTAAGTGTACTGTACCTAACGTTTAAAGAATGGTGATAGAAAAATTATTTCTTAAATCATGTTTAATTTCTTTGCGCATACTGTGTGGTATAAAAACAAAATAAATAAAGATTGCTTCATCAAATTCACTTAAATATGGGACCTTGCACTATCTGTTTTTAAACAGTGTCTTAAATGAAAAAATAAATAAAAAAAAAAAAAGCTGTTACTAAACAATGAACTCTGGATCCTGATCAAATCAACCAAAGCCAGCTATGAGGTAAAAATTGCCACGCAGGCAGAGGACAGCCACAAAGCCTTTTTTGACTATGTTAGAAACCTTAGAAACAATGCTTCAGGGCTGTGCAGAGCTAATAGTAAATATTATCACATACTCGGAACCAGGAGATATAGCCAGTCTACAAATGGATAAATTTAGCTCTAGCTTCACGCCCTCACCTCCTACATTGCCTCTTACTCACATCTCAGCCCCCTCTAATACACCATAAACAAGTCCTCATGAGACTATCCAAGGCTAAGAACTCTGCTTCTGTGGCACCTTAGCACAACAATAAATAGGACATGCTGGAGGGATAGATTCATATCCCAAAGGCTTCCCGTGCTCTGGAATAAAATCCCAGTCCATTTTAGGCAGAGCCCCTCACTAACCCACTTCAAGAGAAATCTTGATGAGTGGATGGGAAATCGTAAATTTGCTCCTGGGATTACTTCTATGGCCCTGCTGGACAGAGGCTCAGGAATCTAGTCTAAAAGGGAGGCAAACACTAACACATTCTGGCTAGGCTTATAAATGCCCTAGGGCAGATAGCCTAGTACCTACCTATGAACCTGATAACGTATCGGGGCTCTTACTAGCCATCCTGAAGTAGAGTAGAACCTGTCAGACACCCTACAGAGGCTATTCAGTGTCAGCCTCAGTACAGGCTTTGTGCAAGATGAATGGAGGACAGCAACTGTCATCCCCTTACACAAAGGTGGAACATCAGCTGATTCAGGAAATTGTACACCCAAGGGAATGACCAGTCTCATTGGTAAGGCTATGGAAAGGATCTTTATGGAATTAATAAATAAGGACATAGATAATATACAGACTCAGAACTCAAGCCAGTTCAGATTTGTTAAGGGCATGTCTTACTTACTTTACCTGGCTGACTTATTTGAGGAGATTTTTTAAAGCAATGGATGAGAGCAAATCAGTACACACTGCATTATTTAGAACTCAAAAAAGCAGTTTGACTCCATTCCATACTCTGGTATCATAGATAAACTGTCCCAGCTAAATTTTAATCTCTGTGTAACTCATTGGATAGCAAATTGGATCACAAATGGAACCCAGAAAGTTAGGGTGGGCTGCTGTACCCCCTCCAAAAAGACCTGTCACTAGTGGTCTACTCCAGTGTTCTGTACTTGGGCCACTCCTCTTTGGCATTTACTGGTCAAAACTACTGTTAAGAGTTTATGGCTGACCAAGTTTGCAGGTGACTGTAAACCTGGTACTATCATAACCACCCCAGAGGTCACCAAGATTCTTCAAGAGAGCCTTTCCCCTTCAGTGCATATCTGTCCAATTATTTGACACACACACAAAAACTCAAATACCCACAATGCTTTTTTACTATGAAAAATTGGTAAACAAGGCAAAATAAAATAAAAGGCCTAAATCATAAAAATTATGCAAAATATTTCAAAACTCTTGTCCCTCGTCTTGGTGTCACACAGGCTACTGTGGGACTGTGTATGCTTTGCACACAGACCCTCAGTTTACCCTATCCTTTCTGATTTGGTGCACATTTACAAGTCCATTGGGGGGCATAAACATCTACTCAAGAGATCTCTGTCTGTTTTGCAACATAAATAGAAAATATTGAAGGGGAAGACATGCATCAGTAAATTGGAATTCTCCTCACCACATAAAGCAAAGTATGTGTCTTACTTTGCTCACATGTAATCTGGATAAATGGATGTGTCACTGCAAATCCACCCCTGGTTTAGCACCCTTGTCCCTCATAGATAGAGGAAAAGCTCATCTCTTGTTATTGATACTTAAAATGTAAGGGCTAAAAACTTCATAGAAATGTACGGATAGGCTTCTAAAGATCCTCATGGCTCAGTTGCCTAATAAGTACCTATGAATCTATAAATGTTTCTTACTGTGCCCCAAGTTGCAGGATAAGCAGGTAAGGGAGATGGAGGTGGTTTCTTTTGAGTACTAAGTAGAATTTGTGAAGAAGCCTATCCTTGGCAGGATATTGGCTCTTATTTTAGAAAGTACAGTTGTGTACACTTACCATAAATGTAGATGTTCGAGTGTATTCACTGTTGCAGTCATTACATTTGGGTTATCTGCTGGCAGGTTGCCCTCATTCGGCCTGATTAACAAAGTCTTGGGTCCTGCGTCGGTTGCTGTCCCTTCTTCCATGACGTCAGGTTGTCAGGGGTATAAAACATGCAGCCGACGCCATTTTCATCAGTTTTTCTTGCCCCAGATGTCAGGTGCCCCCCAAATGGGGAGCAATATATATATATATATATATATATATATATATATATATATATATATATATAATTTAGAACACAAAAAATATACCTCCAAGCAAAAGCAAATACACCAAAAAGGCTTTTAAGCATAGTAAAAGAAAGAAGAGGTATAGTAAGAGAAAAACAGGGGGCTGGAAGGTGGGTAACCAGGACTGCAACAGTGAATACACTTGAACATCTACATTTATGGTAAGTGTACACAACTGTACTATGTTCTTCATGTTTCACTGTTGCAGTCATTACATTTGGGTAGATTCCCAAAGCTATGGTTGGGAGGATGGATTTATACAGAATTAGGAGCAGCTATAAGGCCTTGCAGGACAGCAGTGGCAAAGCCAGCTCTGGATTTAGAGAAGAGAGGTAAATGGTAATGTTTGGTGAACGTATGAATTGAGCTCCAGGTAGCAGCTTCTAGAATGTCTCTGGTAGGAACCCCTCTGAGAAAGGCTGCAGAAGTAGATGCAGCCCTGGTGGAATGAGATCTGATCCCCTTGGGGATAGGTTTACCATGGTGCACATAGCAGAAACAAATACAATGGCTTATCCATTTAGAAATAATCTGCTTTGAAATAGGTTTTCCCTCTGCCCCTGCAGCAAATGCCACCAGTAGTTGCTCAGATTTTCTTAGAGGTTTTGTCCTGCTTAAGTAGAATCTAAGTTGTCTGTGTACATCCAATGAATGCAGAAGCCGCTCACCCTTGTTCTGTGGATTGGGAAAGAAAGTTGGCAGATGAATGGTCTGATTAAGAGCCACACTGGATACCACCTTAGGCATGAAAGATGGATTGGTCCTGAAAGCCACCCTGCCCGGATGAAAAATAATGAAAGGCTCCACTGCCATAAGAGCCTGTAATTCTGAAATCCTTCTAGCTGAAGTGACTGCTGAAAGGAAAGCTGTTTTCCAGGAGAGAAATTTTAAATCTGCAGTAGCAGCTGGTTCAAAAGGAGGTAGAGTGAGTTTTTCCAAAACAAAATTGAGGTCCCATGCAGGAGCTGGTGTTCTCCTGGGAGGTCTTAAATTTTTGGGCTCTCTGAGGTACTGCTTTGGCAGAGGATGAGAAAAGAGGGGAGGCTCTGTGTTGTAATGAGCTGAAATGGCAAAGGCATGGATTTTTATAGAAGAAAAAGATAGGCCCTTGTGAAGCATCTCAGTTAAATATTGCAGAATCTGAGGAATATTGGGCATTGCTGTGCTTATTCCTTGTGCTTGGTTCCAGGCACAGTATCTTTTCTATTTGTCCGCATAAACTTTTCTAGTACTAGGCCTTCTAGCCTCCAAAATGACATCCATCACAGGTTTGCTGAGAGATGTAACTGGTGAAATTAGTTGATTAGCCATGCTGCAAGATTCAGAGTTTGGAGCGGAGTGTGCAGAATTTGATAATTCTGCTGAGATAGTAGGTAAGGTGTCAGAGGCAGGTACCACGGAGGAAGGTGCGACATATTGCGTAGGAGCAGGTACCAGTGTTGGCGAGGCCAGTTTGGAGCAATCGGTATCATTTTTGTTTTTTCCTGTCTGACTTTTAGTAAAACCTTGGAGAGCAGAGGCAGAGGGGGAAAGGCATAGACTGATAGGTTTTTCCAGCTGAAGGACAGAGCATCTACTTTCCAAGCTTTTTTGTGATGAATTCTTGTGCAGAATTTGTCCAACTGATAGTTTTGGGGTGAGGCAAAAAGATCTATATCTGGGCCTCTCCATTTGCGTGTCAACATGCTGAAGATGTGTGGATCCAGTTTCAATTCATGTGGGTCATAAGATTTCTGCTTAGTGCATCTGCCAGAGTATTTTGCTTTCCTGGCAGGAATTGAGCTTGTAGATCTATTTGGTAAGTCAAGGTCGTGTTCCACAGTGCCATGGCTGGTCTGCAAAGGGGGTAGGAATGGGTACCCCCCCTGCTTGTTTATGTACCACATGACTGTGGTATTGTCTGTCTTTATCAGTAGTTGTCCTGGATGAAGATAGTCCTTGAAGGCTGTCAGAGCATTCTGTACAGCTAGCATTTATTTCTGGTTGATAATGTAGGTGCATTTGATTTGGGCTCCATTGGCCCTGAATGCATCTCCCTGCCAGATGTGCCCCCAAGCATAATCTGATGTGTCTGTAGTCAGGGTTTGGGCGGCAGGGGGTGGAATGAATGACAGTCTCTTGTTTTGTTGGCAGGCCTCTGCCCACCATAGGAACTCTACCTGCAGGCAAGGAATGATAGGAATCATTGTTTCCAGGCTGTGACAATGTTGACTCCATAAGCTTTTTAGGTACCATTAAAGTTTCCTCATATGCAGTTTTGCATATGGAATTATTAGGATGCAGGAGGCCATGAACCCCAAGGCCTGCAGAATTTGTCTTGCAGAAAGCTAGGCTTTTGTGGCCACCTGTTTGAAGTAAGTCATCAATTGAATTCGTTTTTCTGGCATAAGGCTAGTCATCCGGGCAGTTGTATTCAAGCTTGCACCCAGGAATGTAATTATTTGAGAGGGTACCAGTTGTGATTTCTTTTCATTTATGGTGTACTCTAGACAAGTTAGAAGTCTTTTTACAAATGCCAGATGTTTTAGAAGAGTGTCCTTGTTTTCTGCCTGAATTAGACAATCGTCCAGGTATGGATAAATTTGAATATTTCTTTGTCTGCAAAATGCAATTACTGGTGCCAGGCATTTTGTGAAGACCCTGGGCGCAGTAGATAAGCCAAAGGGCAGTGCAGAGAACTGGTAATGCAAATAGCCTGCTTTGAAGCGGAGGTATCTTCTGCAAGATTCCCTGATTGGGATATGCAGGTAAGCCTCTTTTAAGTCTATAGTTACCAACCGGGCATCCTTGCCTAGCATAGGCAGTAACTGTTGTAGAGTCAGCATCTTGAATTTTGGAATGTCCAGAAATGTATTTAGAATGGATAAGTCCAGAATTGGACGCCATGATTTGTCCTTTCTGGGTACCAGGAAAAGTCTTGAATAAAAACCTTGTCCCTTTTCCTTTTCTGGTACTGGTTGAATAGCCCCCATATTCATGAGGGACATAACTTGTTTCTGGGCCTCTGCCCACTGATTTGGAGGTAGATCTGGCCATCCGTTTGGGATTGGCAACGTGTGGAAATGAAATCTGTATCCCTGGGATACTATATTTAAAACCCACTTGTCCTGGGTAATTAGTTGCCAATTTCATGCATGAAGTGCCAGTTTGCCCCCCAAAGGGGCAGCCAAAAGATAAGTGCTTGGTGATTGCAGTGGAAAGTCATTGAGACTACTTACCGTGGGAAGGTGCCTTGTTACTTCCAGATTTGGAGGTGGGGGCACCCCATTGCTTTGTTCTATAAGTTCCTTGTGATTGAAACCTGGAGCCTTTGGAATGTCTGGGTTTGACCTGAGCAGCTCTGGTGGGTACTGGAAAGGACCAGTTCTTAGTAGGCCAATGCCTACTGAACCTGGGTGGCTGCACTTGTAGGAAATCTTTTACAGTTTGTATAGATTTAGCTTTATCTTCCATCTTTTTCAAAACTTCTTCTGCCTTATTACCAAATAGACTGTCCTGTTGTAAAGGAGCATCCAACAATTTTGTTTAACATGATCAGACAGATTTGGCTCCTTGAGCCAATCATGCCTTCTTATCACAGATCCAGTTATAGCGGCCCTGCAAGAGGCCTCCAAGGAATCAAAACCACATTGCAAAGTATGTTTTCCAACTTGTTCAGCTGAATGCAATACATGTTGCAGCTCTTTATTTTCCACACAGCCAGAAATCTACATAATTTTCTGTTTAAGTAAGCCCATGACATCCTGCTGATATTTAAGCATATGAAATTGACAGTGTAAAGCACTGATTGCCAAGGTTGCAGACGTGTAAACCTTCGTACCCCATCTATCCAGCGCCCTGGAATCTCTATCAGAAGGGGTAGGATGTTTAGCAGTAGAAGTCTTAACGCCCTTGGGACCCTGAGAAATGGTTTCAGGGTCAGCAGAAGGGTTTTTAAAGAGGAATTTGTGGGAGTCAGGAACCCTGTAATATCTGTATGGCTTACTAGGAGCCGGAGGCAGGGAATCAGGAGCCATGCTGGATTCTGAGAAAACATAATCAACAATGTCTAGAACAGGAGGTATAGCCAAAGGACTATGCTGAGGAAGAAGAAGGAAATCCCTAAGCCTCTTTTTAGATTCTGAGAAATCCTGACTCTCCCAGTGAAAGTGTTCCCTTAAGATATGCAAAGTTTCTCCAAAAGAAAAATCCTCAGGAGGAGAAGCAGAAGGGATGGAATCTTCTGCATCAGAGTCCTCATAAGGTGGAAAAGATAATTCCTGATCAGAAGAGGAATCAGAAGAAATAGAAACCTAATCTGAAGATTCATAGTCAGTGCCTTGCCTAGGCCTCTGAGCAGAAGGGGGATGGGTACCCCTGATCAAGGTAATTAAATCCTCAGCCATTTTGATCATTTGTTTTTTAGGCAGTGGGGCCTGTACACGTGACCCAAGCATCAGTTTTTGGCCTTAGTTTTGAAGATGGCGTTGGTTTAATATACAAATCTTTAGGCCTGAAAACACCCTCAGAAGCCGGTGCCTTCTCAGCAGCTCCGGACCCATCTAAGGTAGAGACATCCGGGAGTTCAGTACTTAAAGTGTCTGGAGGCATAGTGGACTCCGAATGGGTCTCAGCAGAGGCCTGCAAATCAAAAGTAGCGGGTATCAGGGGCTGCGAAAGCGCCTCACTGAGTACCGGTGAACCAGTGACTGGCTTAGGAGAAGCTTTGTCGTCTGTTTTGGACCTCAGCGGTCTGTCTCTTTCTTTGCGTTTTTTAGGTATTCCGGTAGTCGGATTGCTAACCGATGACATTTCTGGATAGTTAAATCTTGAGCCAAAATATTTAGAAGCAAAAATATACCAACGCTTAATAGTGCATTGATTAAATTTATCACAAAACTGACAGCAAGGCACATTGTGGTCAGGGCCTAGGCAAGGAACATAGTACAAATGAAAATCCTTATGAGGTATTTGCTTCCCACAAGTAATGCAGTTATTAACTTTTACTGACATCGGTAAGGAGCAAGAAAAAGTTCCCCCAACGGGGTACTTAGCTTTAGGTTGAAGACTTTGGTTCTGAAACTCGAAAATGAAAATTTCAGGAGTCGGCTGACCGGCACTTGCGAACTGCTTCTGCTTCGGGCACCGCGCGGCAAGAAAGACTGATGAAAATGGCTTTGGCTGCATGTTTTATACCCCTGACGACCTGACGTCATGGAAGAAGGGACAACAACCGACTCAGGACCCAATACTTTGTTAATCAGGCCGACTGAGGGCAACCTGCCAGCAGATTACCCAAATGTAATGACTGCAACAGTGAAACACGAAGAAAATCAGCTTCATCTTTTCCCTTTCCTTATTTATGTAGGAATTTCTTTAAAGGAAAACCAGAGTTTCACCAAATTATTAGCTCTTTTTTTTGCTTATCTTTGCATTTGAGTTACTTACTTTTATCCTAACCTTGTGGACTGCAAGATTCAAGCTACTTCTCAGTGCTTCAGATTTCCGTGTTACAGGTTCTGTCTTGTTTCATCCATTGGGGAACCACTTTAAATAGAGATAAGTCTGAACTGACTCCTGTGAAAGGGAAGCATTTCTTAGTGGTAGTTCTATAGGCTTTCAGTTGGAAGGTGTAATTGCCTGAGTACATAGAAGGATTGCTTCCTTTGATTCTTGAAAGTGGACAGCATATTAGCTGGTGTGCACTAACAAGGATTGGGTATAATGGCCAGCTCGGTATGTGTTATACCTAACCCAAGACTATATGTAAGAAATGTTCACTGGTATTTTAGCAACTTATTGGGTTAATAATACACAACCACAAAAGAGATCCTTCCACTGATCACTTATTGAGGAAGGAATTCCTATAGTGACTGTCAGACTGCCTTTGTCTGGGCTTTACTACTTGTACCACGTAGCTATCACAGAAAGTGACAGCAAATGCTTATGACTATGTCTGGGTAGATCTTTTGTCAAAACTGTAAAGAGGGGAGGCTGTGATCACTTGCTCAAAAAGTCCTAAAACGTCATTCAGAAGAGGTGCTGTCTATGTGCTCCATAAGCTTTCTGGCATATTTCAAGTGAGGGGTGCTATTGGTAATAACAGATGATATCTCAATGATATGGTACACCAAGAAACAAGGGGACACTCAGCATTATCCCCTTTGCATACAGACATTACTGTTTTGAAAACTTGCTGTGCAAAAGAAAGTGAATATTCATTCTCTATTCTTTTTGCAGGGGACAGCCTGTCATGTGCTATGGGCATAAAGATTGTCTTATGTGATGAATGAATTCTTAACAAGAAGTGGCTTCCCTGACTACAGAGCAGTGAGACTTGTCTGTGTTCCATCTGAACTCCCAAGTGCACAACATTTGTTTTATGATCTCTCATGCACAGGTTTTTCCTGCCACTACTTTCTCAGTCATTTTATTTGTGGTTCTTCTGTACTCATTTCTCCCATCTCCTCTCATTCAAAAATATCTAAGAATCCATTCATCCTTCCATACATCCATCCATCCATCCATTCATTCTTTCTTGTGCTAATCAGCACATTGAGCAATGAGCTCTCCCAAGTACTAGTTATTTCCATAATGGTTATATTTTTTTACAGGGTTGGGTGGCTAGCCCGGCGCCCACCCATCCTCCCATGTATACACATGGGGTTGGACACACCACACACTCACAACTATGGCTAATTTAGAGTGTCTAGTCCACCTACGGCATGTCTTTGGAAGGTGGGAGGAAACTGGATCACCTGGAGAAAACCCACACAAACTCAGGCTGCTAAGAATAAAAAGAGAAAAAGCAACCATCATCCTGGTGACTTCAAGGTGGCCAAGACAGCAATAAGCCACCCTTCTGCAGCAAGTGACACTGACTCTGCTAATGTAGGTGTGCCAGTACTTGACCTTTCTTTATGTCCAAGATGACAAAACAATATATTTCAACCTGAATGATCTTTACATTATAATTTGGATTATCTCATTTTTTTTTCATAATAGCCACCTCTTCTTTCCAAAGTTATTGGTTACTGACATCCTTAAAGAACCTCAGCACTAGAAAGGCATACCTAGAGAAATGGAAGTGGTTTTCCTTTGTGTGTTTAAAGAATGACACTAACCCCTTGACATGTATGTTTCTCCAGCAGTACCTTGCAAACTTGCTTAACACAGGTGCATTAAGGTGTACATTTGAAGTTTTTACTGGCCTGCCTTTTCCCACAGTGGTTTTCCAGGAACAGTGAAAACAGTTCATGATAGCAACTGCCCTCCTACAGTCTCCTAGACATTCTGTCACAGCAGAATAGCAGCTGAATTTTTTTTTTACTGCGAAGCTGTTGCTGGCTCCTTGTAAATATAAGACTACGACATATTCCCATTAATGTCCTAGAAGACTTTGTTTTTTGATGCAGTCACCTTAGCCAGAGAGGTTTCAATGATACAGGTACACCTGTATATTGAGCCTTACTCAGTCTTCACTAGAAAAGGGCAACTTAAAAAAATATATACCCCTTTACTGGATAATCAAATCTCTGATGTTGACTTTTAATCTTTATTTCGGTTGCTTGTCTCTTTCCTAAGCAGAAATCTATGGTTGAAAGAATTCTTCATGTAATATGTATGCATTGTGCTTTCAAGTGGCCTGATCAGTTATCTGCGCTTTTATTGAAGGGAAAATGTGGTTGGCTTGTGGCAAACCAGACTCTCTTCATTGATGCTGCTAATTGTGTTGCCATTTTTGTCTAGGAGATCAGGGTTCACTTTACCAGAACAGTAGCTATAATTAAGACCCTTTTCAAAGGAATTTCTGCCTTTTGTTTAATGTGAATCTGTGACGGTCTCTGTCCAAACATCTGTGAAGCATTAAAAGTTGGATGTGTAATCCAGGAGCATAGTAGCCATTTTTTTTGCCATTTGCATTTGGCACGCTGTTTGTGACCTGCCATCCTGGAGCTGGACTCTATAAATACTGTTTGGTACTTTTCCATAGAGCCATTGCATACTAAGAAAGTGGCAGGGACAATGTTTGTAGTACATTTGTGTGCGTATTCATCATAACAGTAGGTGTGTGAAAGCTGCTGTGGTGGCACAGAGGGATAAAGCCTTGCGGTCTATGTGATCCAGGTTTGATTTGTACTTCAGGCAACTGATGGAGTTTCAGGGATGCTCTTTGATGATACTCCCTAAGGGGACAATTGGTCCAAAAAGGGGAAGAAGACGCCCACCCCATAATAGAAGTACAGAGGGCCGAGCCCCAGGATTCCCTTAGGAACCACAATTAGATTCAGCAATATCGGAGCAGTCCATGTGGTAGAAGGATGGTAGACCCACTGTGGACGTGGGGCCTCTGGGACCCACAGTAGTAAGATGAGGTATGAGAGAACACACAAAAAAAAAAAAAAATAGATGTATGAGTTTAAAGTCATTGTCTCAGGATAAGTCTCCTCATTTCCTTGTGTGTACTCAGTCTTGTAAATAGTCGGCTGAGCATTTTGTCTTAACATTTAAACCACTTATTTCCAATTAGCCTCATCATTTATATGTTGAGCAGTTTTTAGTTTTGTTATTGTTGTACATAATTTACTTGAGTTGATTTAGATCCTCAGGCCCTTATAACAGTCTGTGTCTGAACTCTTACGTATATGTTAGTGTTCAGCATAAACACCATTTCTATTTTTGAATAAGTACTTATATTCTTTTATATTGCATAAATGGTAAAATAGAATCCTAAATTGCTCTTTTTCCTTCTGATCATTTATGAAAAATAACAAAAGCAGTTAGAGTGTTTTTTGTCTTTTACTGTTAGTAAACAGTATATTGCCAGGTAGTATTTCAAAGCCCATCTCCCACTTGACTTTCAGACCACCTTGGAATTATGGGCATTGTGTTAGCCCAACAGTGCTGACTAAACCATAGATCCTTCTGAATCTGTAATAAAGGCTTTGCAGTTGAAAGTCTCTTGTTATAGTATTACTCAGACCATGTACTTTTTGTATCACTTGTGAAATAGTAAAAATGTGTTCTACAGCAAATGTTGGAAGTGTTATAAAATCTGGCCTTTCTTACCTGTTTATTCTCAGCGTAATACATTTGCCTAACAACGGAAACTGTCATTTTTTTCACTATTCTGTAGATTTAAGCAAAATATCCAGTAATCCTGCATGATAAATAACATGTCTAAATATTTTGTCTTAAAGCCCCAGAAGAAAGAAGAACAGCAGTCAGAACAAAAAGCAAGTCCAAGAAAGGCAGCGGAGCCCACAGTCGATCTGCTAGGACTGGGTAAGTAATAGTAATTAATTGTAATGCAGTAAGAAAGAAGTGTGCTAAAATTAAAGCAGTCACCTTATTCATAGTGGCACTAACACTGATTAGTCGAACTCGACAAACAGCATGTGTGACAGCGCACTAAGAACCGAGTGAGATGCCCTGTCCTGGTGTTTGAAATGACGGCCATAGTGACAGCGAACTTTTTAACAAAGCAGAAGTAATGAGCTCCTTAGGGACTGCACAGCTATCAGTCATCTTCAGAAACTTTAGAGGCTGTGACAGTTCTACCTTAACTACATAAAAACTGTTTTTTTTAATGCAGGGAAAAGACAGAATGAAGACATAGCTGCTTTGTTCCAGTTATAAAAGTATTACAGCTTTATAATACTTCAAGAGAATTGGGCAGTTTGAGCTGGCTGAAGCAGTTACTTGTATTTGACAGACTTCCTTATTTTTCATTTTTTTTTTTTTTTTGCATCTCAGGTCCCCTGTGGTCTCTAATGACAGTGTGAATTGTTCATTTTACTACAACATACCCTTTGTTCTTTGGGTTGACAGGTGACAATACGTTGTTTGTCTTGTAAGAAAACAGTTTTTGACTTGAGAAAGTGGCTGTCTCATTTTTATCCGCAATTCTGTCAGCTTCTTAAATTTGCTGTCCCTCAGAGGCCATAGCATCGTAGACAGAGCATCTGCTTAGAGAGAAGTTTTATTAGGTGTAACATTATTGGGGGGCTTTGAGACCACAGTATTTCCCCAGTCTTATATGTGTCAGCTGAAGTTCATACCTGACACATCGTTATAATGCAGTGAAATTAAAAAACTGTGTTTGAGATTTCCAGCAGCTTCTGTAGCGAATCTCCACGGAATAATGTGTGTGATGACTGAGAGTCATGCAAATATTTTTGCTCGAGGTAAAATTCTTAGAGATATCCTCATATGAATTTGGATGGGAAAGCAGGACAGAAATAAAGTGTTTTAAATCTGAAACAAAAATAGAATGTAAGGCTAGAGACTAGGAGTATGATTATGCATATTTTTGAATATTGTAACTATGTATTTTTGATTGCAAAGCTTGCATTGCATACCATGACAGTATTTATTAGTTTTATCATTATCATTTTGCAGATTTGTAAGCATTGTTGGCATACCTTGCATATTAATAGATGTACAGCTGTTGTCACTTTTTCTTTCAAATGTCACTGTTGGAAGTATGCCTGCATGTGTATATGTGTGTGTGTACATGTACATATATGTGTGCGTGTACACAGTGAGTTGGGGCTCATTTCCTTCTGTGTCCCAGAACTGGGGTTACATAGTTGTAACAAATGTTCTTTGGAAATGAGGAGAAGTGATAGAAAAATCACTTTGCTCTAACTAAAAGATGGGAATCAGAGGACCTGATAACCAAATGGTGCAGGCTAAATATTTTTAGACTAGTGAAACTGTTAAAAAGACATACATTAACAAATGTAATAATATAGAATACTAGGTGACACTGACATAAAAATAAATAACTTGTGAAGACACTGAAATAGTATGGCAGCTTGCAGAGCTTGTAACACAAATAGGAGAGTAATGTAGTGAGTCTGTGGTGGCTGAAAGAAAGATCACATGTGAATGAGCGCAGATGACACTCCCAGAGAAATAACAGTCACTGACATTGTTTACTTATGAAATCAAAGCTATTAACAAGTTGTTTGCAGAATGAGAAGTAAACTTAAGAAAGGTCACATTTTCAAGGTGTCTTAGATATGTAGTTACACCACATAGCCAAAGAATACTGTCATTGAACCAAGTAAGTCAGTTGTATGTTGTATCAATATTACATCCTAAATGTTTTGGGCTAGATCAAGCAGACACCAGCTTTTACAAGGTGAATTTTAGTGCTGAGGTACGAAAATGGCGTGAGGGTTTATGACCAGTATATATGACTATAGTACTTTGTCTCCCAAACGTAGCATTTATGTATGTCCCCTTGTATCATCCTTAGCCCTTTGGATGGTGACTCTACTACATGGATGCTGTGGATGTTCTTCGTGTTTCACTGTTGCAGTCCTCACACTTGGGTTATCTGCCTGCAGGTAGCCCTCAGTTGGCCCGAATACCAGAGTCTTGGGATTTATGCGTCAGATGCTGTTGCTTCTTCCATGACATCAGGTCGTTAGGGGTATAAAACAGGCAGCCGATGCCATTACATCAGTCCTTCTTGCTGAAAAGGAGCCCGAAGCAGAAGCAGTTCACAAGTGCCAGTCGGCCGCTATCTGAAATTTTAATTTTTCGAGTTTCAAACCTGAAGTCTGTAAAGCTAAGTACCCTATTGGGAGTTCTTTTTTCTTGCTCTAACCAATGTCAGAAAAAGTTAATTGTTTTGCCTGTGGAAAGCAAATATCTCAGAGATTTTCATTCTTACTGTGTCACCTGTTTAGGCCCAGACCACGATGTCCCTCAATGTCGGTTTTGTGCCTTGTTTAATGCCCGAACCATTCGTCGTCAGGCTATTTTTGTAGCTAAATTCTTTCTCTCTCGTTCTCCGTATTCCGAAATGGCTTCGGTAAGCCATCCGACTACTGATCTTCCGAAAAAGAGCAAAGACAAAGACAGAGACAGACCGCATAGGTCAAAAACTGCCACCGATACTTCCGTTAAGCTAGTCACCAAGAATTGAATCTCTTTCTGATTCTACAGACCATGAGTCCGATGACTCTGACCGTTCTGATTACTAGGACATACCCTTATCTACTTTTGAGGATTCAGATGCAGAGGAATCCATTCCCTCTCCCCCCCCCCCCCAGAGGATTTTTCTTTTGTTGAAACATTGCATACTTTAAGAGAGCATTTCCGCTGGGAATGCCAGGATTATCCTCAGTCCAAAAAGAGACTCAGAGAATTTTTAGAAATGCCTCAGCACAGGCCCCTAGCTATACCCCCTGTCCTGGATGTTGTAGATGATGTCTTCATCATGGAATCCAGTCTTACTCCAAGCACTTTACCATCGGCCTCTAGAAAACCTGACAGGTACTACAGAGTACCTGATTCTCACAAATTTCTCTTTAAGAATCCTACTGTGGATCCAGAGACCATTTCCCAGGGGCCTAAAGCTATTAGGCTACTACAGCCAAAAACCCTACTCCTTCAGACAGGGATTCCAGAGCTTTAGCCAAATGGGGTAAGAAGGTATATACCTCTGCAACTCTGGCCATCAGGGCATTGAATTGCCAGCTTCATATGTTGAAGTACCAGCAACATATTATGGAACATATTAAAGAAAAATGGTGTTACTTCCAGATTGTGCAAACCAAGTTAGTAAGCATACTTTGCAGTGTGGCTTTGATGCCCTAGAAGCATCTTGCAGGGCTGCAGTCACTGGATCTGTGCTGAGAAAACATGTTTGGCTGAAGGCACAAACCTTGCCAGACCATATCAAATCAAAATTACTAGACGCTCCTTTTAATCAGGACCATCTGTTTGGCAGCAAAGCAGAAGAGGTTCTTAAAAAGATGGAAGAAAAAGCTAAATCTATGCAAACTGTTAAATAATTCTTACAAGTGCAGCCACCTAGATTCAGTAGGCATTGGCCTACAAAAAATTGGTCCTTTCCAGCCCCTTTCAGCCCTTCTCTGTCCAAACTCAGGGGAATCAGACCACCAAGACTACAGTCTCAGGGTATGCAAAGTTCTAAACAATGGAGTGCTCCCACCTCAAAAACAGGGAGTGGCAAGCCACCCCCTTATAGTAAAAGTTCACAATGACTTGTCAATTATCCTTCCCAGCTCTGCCCATAGTTTCATAGTTTAGTACTAGGCTATCTGCCCTGGGGCATTTGTAAGCCTAGCCATAGTGATGTGGCTTTTGCCACCCCATGAAATGGTACAAAAATGCACAGAATAGATTTAGAATACTGTGCCTCTGTCTAGTAGTGACACAATGAAGGTCCCCTTATATAACAGAATTAGTTTACTGTACCCCTGTCTAGTAGTGACACAGATGTGACCCCTGGGGTAAACTTACGATCTCCCATCCACTCATCAAGATTTCTCTTGAAGAGAGTCAGTGAGGGGCTCTGCCTAACATGAACTGGGATCTTGTTCCAAAGCATGGGAAGCCTCTGGGTTATGAATCTATCCTCCAGCATGTCCTATTCATACTTGTGCCGAGGTTTAAGTCTTTAGCTCTCGTGGTCCTGATGGATTTGGATTTTTTGAGGTGGAGCATGTCCATCAGTTCCTGATTGGACATGGCCTTGTACGTCAGGCAGAGATCACTTCTGAGCAGGCGGTATGCTACTGAATAGAGCTGGAGTTTCTTTAGTCTGGCAGAATAAGACATATGTTGTAGACCCTTGATCCTCTTGGTGAGGTACTTTTGTGGTCTCTCCAGCTGTTGCAAATGCCGGGTGAGGTACATACCAAATGGGGCATTGTACTCAACCATGGGTCTGATGAGGGAGGAGTATAGGGGTACAATGACATCCTTGGATCTGGATGTGAATCCCCTCATGATAAGGTGTGCAAGGTAGAATGTTTTTCTAACCACTTTGGCAACGTGGGTGTCAAATGAGAGGTCGCTGTCGACTTGGGTCCCTAGGTCTCTGATTACTTTTTCCGTACTCAGTGGGTTGCTGTCTATGTGATAATTTGTGGGTACTTTGTTTTTCCCAAAGGGGATGACTATACATTTTTTGGCATTTAGTTTAAGGCCATGACTCCGGCACCAGTTGTCCGTTTCTGTAAGGCCTTTTTGTAGGATGTATGTGTCCGCTGGTGTATCGACTATGGCGCCTAGTCTGCAGTCATCTGCGAACTTTGTCAGCCACAACCCTCCCATGTTTGCTTTAACATCTGAGAAATAAATGCCGAATAAGAGGGGTCCCAGGACAGATTCCTGTGGGACACCACTTGTGACTGGCTTTGAGTCTGACATTGCTCCAGCGATTTTAACTTTATGGGTTCTGTCCTTTAGCCAGTTTGCAACTCATCTAGTGACATAAGGGTTTACGTTTAAGCTGTTGAGCTTATCTATGATGCCTGAGTGGGGTATTGTGTCGAAGGCCTTAGCCAAGTCCAGGTAGGCTGTATGGACTGCTTTGCCCTCATCAGTGGCTCTAGTGACTGTTTCGAAAAAGTCAACCAGGTTCAAAAGGCAAGATCTGCCCTTTACAAAGCCGAACTGGGTGGGGTCAAGTGTCTGTAGGTCCCCTATGTCTCTGTTTATGAGTTCCATAATGATTCTTTCCATAGCTTTGCAGACCAGCTGGTTAAGCTTATGGGGTGGTAGTTCCCAGGGTCTGTAGAGGTACCCCCTTTGTGGAGTGGGACCACTGTTGCTGTACGCCAGTGTTCAGGTACATGTCCTGTAGTAAGGCTAAGGTTAAATAGCATTTTTATGTGCGGGTTTAGCTCCTCTTGGAGTTCATGTAGCACACAACCCGGGATACCGTCAGGTCCTATTGATGCTGTGTTTTTAGCTTTGTTGAGGGCGGTACTCACTTGGACATCTGAGATGACAGGGAGATTACATTCAGCTGGGATAAGTATTTCTTCTTTTGGGGGTGAGGGAGGGGAGAAATTTGCACTGAACCTGTCAGCCAGAATGTTGGCAATATCTGTGGGTTCAGTGTATTTTTTGTTGTTGTGAACTAACTCTGAGCATATCTGAGGGTTTCCGCCCAGGTTTCTAACATAGTTGAAGAAGGCTTTGTGGTTGTCTTTAGTGTCCTTAGCGATTTTTCTCTCAAAGTTGGCCTTGGATGTTTTTATGAGAGAATGTAGTTTTCTGCTAATGTTGATCAGAGATGTCTTCCCTTTATGGGATTTTGCTCTGTCGTGCAGTAGCTTCCTTCTTTTGTTATACATCTACTTGCGCCCCTAAGAGAAAAACTTGCCCTTCATGCCAAAAACTGGAAGTCCATTACTCAGGACTGATTGGTTCTAAACATTGTATCCCAGGGATACAGATTCTACTTCCATTCCCTGCCAACCCCAAGCGAGTTTCTAGACCTTCCTCCAAACCAGTGGGCAGAGGCTCAAAAGCAAGTACATTCCCTGCTCAGTATCAGGGCCATTCAACCTGTTCCAGTAGAACAAAGGGGACAGGGTTTCTACTCCAGACTGTTCCTGGTGCCCAGAAAAGAGGGCTCTTAGTGTCCAATCCTGGATCTATCAATTCTCAATACTTTTCTGCTGGTCCCAAAACTCAGAATGCTAACCCTGCAATAGCTTCCCCCTATACTAGCCAAGGATGCCTGGCTAGTCACCCTACACTTAAAAGAAGCCTATCCGCACATCCCCATAAGGGAGTCTTGCAGGAAATATCTCCACTTCAGGGCAGACTCTATGCACTACCAGTTATCTGCACTTTCCTTTGGCATATCTACTGTGACCAGAGTGTTAACAAAGTGCCTGGCTCCAGCCGTTGCATACTGCAGGCAGAGAAATATCCCATTTTTCCCATACTTGGATGACTGCCTGATTCAGGTGGACAGTCAGGAATTACTACTTCAACACCTGGCATTTGTAAAAAGACTCCTATCTTTGTTGGGGTACACCATCAACCAAAAGAAATCACAACTGATGCCCAGTCAAAAAATTGTATTCCTGGGAGCAAGCTTGAACACAACTTCCCAGATGGCTTTTCTCACTCCAGAAAAACAGAACACAGCCAAAACCCAGCTATCTGTAAGGAAAATACTGCAAGCCATAGGGTTCATGGCCTCATGCATTCTGCTAATTCCATATGCAAGACTGCATACGAGGAAACTTCAATGGTACTTAAAAAGTCTTTGGTGCCAACATTCTCAGGACCTGGAAACAGTCATTCTGATCATTCCTTATCTAAGGGCATACTTCCTCTGGTGGGCAGAAGCTTGCAACCACAACAGGGGACTGTCTTTCACTCAACCCCTCGCCGTCCAATTCCTGACTAAGGACGCATCAAACTATGCATGGGGGGCTCACATGGCAGGCAAATGCATTCAGGGAAAGTGGAACCCAGGACAAATTCTCCTGCACATCAATCAAAAAGAGATTTTAGCTGTACAGTATGCTCTGACAGCCTTCAAATACCTAATCCCTTCCTGGACAGCTGCTGATAAAAACAGACAACACCGCAGTTATGTGGTACATAGGTTCATAGTTTCATAGATTCAGTAAAAAAAAATCCCCCAACGCTGTGGTGAACTGCCTTGAAAAGAAGAAAGACAAAAAGCAAAGACAGTGGGTTCACCTAAGCTGGCGTCCTTGAATTCAATGAAAATAGGATCCACAAATAAATGGTATTCCAAAATCTCAATCTCCGTTTAATAAAAGCAAACAAACAAAAAAACAAAAATAACAAGGCCAGATAAAAGTCACTTAATGTCCATACGATAAGCGCTTTCGATAAAAATCTTCTTCAGATCGTAATGAAAATGGGACTAACATTCAGTTTAAAGGGTTTGACTCCAAATAGCCATCCAATCCACATACACAAGAAAATAACTTTCAACCAATCCATTAAAGCACTGTTTCACCTTATTTGCATATACAGAGCCAAACGCTTCCGTTTCCCGCCTTTTCTGATACAATTCCATAATATGCAAATCAAGCTACACTCACATCCAATCAAAAGTGCGAAAATTAAAATAACAAACTTGACTGGATAGCAAGCAAACAGATGGTAATGAATTGTCATATCTGTTTGCATCCAAGTATCTTAAAAGTTCTGCCCTTCATATAAACTTCTCAAAGGGATTAAAAACCTTTAATGAACCATCCATTCCACATGTACAAGGGAGATACTTTGAACCAAACCATTGAACACACTGTCTTTGCTTTTTGTAGATTAGTACTAAGCTAACTGCCCTTGCGAGCCATTTTAAGCCTAGCCAGTTATCCCTTGTGAGACTCAAACCTTGCACCTTGTGTTTGTAAGGCAAACACCTTAACCATTAGGCCAACCTCCCCTAAATAAACAGCCTCTGCTAGGCTCAAACCCAGTTCCCTGCACACCATAGCCAAAGTTCTTTGTCACTAAGCCATGTCAGATAAACAAGCAGGAGGGGGCCCATTCTAACCCACTTTGCAGGTTAGCCATGGCCCTGTGGAACACTGCCTTGAGCAACCAAGTGCATCTGCAAGCTCAGTTCCTGCCATGCAAACAGAATTCACTGGCAGATGACTTATGCAGAAATCTCCTGGACCCACACGAGTGGAAATTGGAGTCCATCACCTTCAGCCTTCTAATCCAGAGGTGGGGAACACCGGAGGTGGACTTCTTTGCCTCCCCCGAGAACCACCAGTTGAGCAAATTCTGCACCAGTAACCCTCACAGCAGGGCCTGGAAGGTGGATGCTTTATCCTTCAAATGGGAAAACCTCTCAATTTATGCCTTTCCCCCTCTGCCCCTCCTTTCAAAGGTACTACTCAAGATCAGACAGGACAACCCAAGGACAATTCTTATTGCCCCAAATTGGCCACGCCAGTACTGGTACCCACTCTTACACAGTCTGACAACAGTGCCACCCTGGCACCTTCATCAAATACCTTCCCTGCTGTCTCAGCAGGAGGGACAGATTTTGCATCCACAGCTGCAAACCGTAAACCTTGCAGCCTGGCTTATCCCCTGAATACTCCACCAGCAATCCTCAGCAAGCAGGTGCTGGGCGTCATTCTTGAGGCCAGAAGGCCTAGTTCTAGAAAATCCTATGCTGATAAGTGGAAATGATATTGCTCTTGGAGTCAGTCTCAAGGACAGGACTTAGCTGTGCTCTCTTTACCTCAAATCCTTGATTACCTACCAGAGCTACTCCACAGAGGCCTATCCTTCTCCTCCATTAGGATTCATGGCTCTGCCATCTCAGCTCATTATAATACTGAACCACCTCTATTCTCTCACCCTCAAGCAGTTTCTGAGAGGGGCTAATGACTTAAGCCCCTTAGGAGAGCACCCATCTCTGCCTGGGACCTTAACTTTATACTGGAAAAGCTCACACTACCCCCTTTTGAACCTGTGGCTTCAGCAGAGTTAAAAGACCTTTTTTGGAAAACAGCTGTGCTTTTAGCCATAACTTCAGCTAGAAGAGTGACTGAGTTACAAGCACTAATGGCTGTGGAACCCTAATTGTTTTCCATGCTGACATGGTTTTCCTCAGGACTAACCCATCTTTTATGCCTAAGGTGGTTTCCAGTGTGGCTCTAAACCAAACCATCCATTTGCCAACCTTCTTTCCTAATCCTCAAAATAAAGGGGAAAGGATCCTGCACTCCTTGGACGTGCACAGACAGCTCACTTTCTACCTTGACAGGACTAAACCTTTCAGAAAATCTGACCAACTGCAAGTCAGCTTTGCTACAGGGGCAGAGGGCAAGGCCCTTTCAAAGCAAACCATTTCCAAATGGATAGTACACTGCATCCATTTCTGCTACAAGCACCATGGAAAACCTACCCCACAGGGGATCAGAACACATTCTACTAGGGCTACTTCCACCTCTACAGCATTTTTCAGGGGAGTCCCTACCAGGGACATTCTGGAAGCTGCAAGCATTACCACTTACCTATTTTTTCTAAATTCAGAGCTGGATTTGCTACAGCAGTCTTACAAGGCCTGCTAGCCAGCCTAACTCCTCTTGAATGCCTCCACCCTTCCTCAGCTTTGGGAATCAACCCAAGTGTGATGACTGCAACAGTGAAACACAAATAACATAGTGCAGTTGTGTACATTTACCATAAATGTAGATGTTCGAGTGTATTCACTGTTGCAGTCCTGGTTTACCTTCCTCCAGACCCCTGATTTTCTCTATCCTTTCTACCTATCCTCTTGATGGCCATTTTTTATGGCAGGGGTATTTATTTTTTAACTGTTGGTGTTACACACCATATACTAGCTTCCTATTTGGGGGGCTCCTGACATCTGGGGCAAAAAAAAATGATGTAGTGGCATCAGCTGCCTGTTTTATGCCCCTGACAACCTGACATCATGGAAGAAGCAGCAGCATCTGACGCAGAAATCCCAAGACTCTGGTATTCGGGCCGACTGAGGGCTACCTTCAGGCAGATAACCCAAGTGTGATGACTGCAACAGTGAATACACTCGAACATCTACATGTATGGTAAGTGTACACAACTGTACTTTTTGTGGACCTCCTGGATTTGGTGTTCATACTTAAGCTTTAAAAAGCCCACTAACCAAAAGAAAATGAGTAAATGAAAATAAATGTCACGGTTATGTGAGATACATACTGTAGTAAGTGATCTGTCAAATGACTTTTGCAGCTGGTTACATATTTCCTGCAGAATTATTATGAGCCATTGTAACATATCTCACTGAGTTAGGAGTAAGCAGGATGAGTAGCAGTAAATGTCCATGTTTTTTAAGGGACTTTGCTTCCCCAATCCCCATGTGTTTAGCAGGCTTACTTCCGTTCCCCCATCTTCTGTAAACTACCTACAAGATTGCACTACAGTGAAGCAGAGGAGCCGAGTATTGATGAGATGAATCTTGATGAGTTAAGCTGACAAAAACCTGAAAGATTCTTGGATCCTTCTGTCCCTTGGCATTGACTTGATCTAAAACTTATTTTATTTGATGTTTTTGCCTGCCCTCCCTACCAACCTTGCTAATGGTCCCTCTACATTCACCCAGCTGGCCTATTCGTTCCTACACAGGAATCCCCATCAGCTTTCTCTTCCCTGGTGAGAGTAGGGAGGATGTAGGGAGTGAGCCATCTTGCTGGTCTTTGGTGGCCTATCCTGTCCCTCTGTGAGCACCCCCCCATACCTCTCAACTGTCCAGATTTTTGCCTCATATTTTTGGTCTGTTCCTCATAATATTTGTAGTTTTTTGGATTTTTGTGGCAAATCAGTGAGGACTGGATTCACTAAATAATGACAGGTATTTGAATTTCAGACTTCATTTCATCCAGAAAATGCATGGTAAAACAAGAACCTGTAGTCTAGCAACTTTCTAAGGTTATAAGAACAATATTTAAATTTTGTTATTTTGGGGGCTTTGTCCAGATTTTTTATACTAAGAGGTTGAGCACTATGCTCCCCTGGCAGCTCCTCTGTCTCCACAATTGTTATTTCACGAGGGGAAGCATGCGTCCACATGCCATTTCCCCTCAGCTACTCAGTATGATTCCAGGCTGGGCTGGCTTGTAACTCTACTGAGCAGACATCTAGTGTTGCTTGTGTGCTGAGACGGAGCTGCCTCTCTGTAACCCCAGGATGGACAAGCCAGCAATGCACACTCACTTCCATCCTTGCCAGTGAGCTCCTGCAAGCACCAGAGCTGCTAGTCAAAAGTCAGGTCTCCTACAATGTAGTCAGGGTTTTATCCCTCTCCTTTGCAGGGCTGGTTTGCTGGCTTAGATTTCTTGAGAATAAATCATCCTGTGACGTAGAGTATCAAAATCATTTAACCTTTTTGGCTTTCTTCCTTGTTGCTGCATATTCCAGAGAGGGAAAGATCTTGAGGAAAACATCAGATATTTCTCTTCTATGATATTGCGTGCACAGAAGCTGTATATATGATAAAAGTTTCTTCCAGCTGAAAATTACTAGAAACGTTTAATTCATAATCTAAACTGCTAGAAGTTATCTACTTTGAGAGCTGGCAGTGCTCTGTGATTACTTTGGTTTTCTTCATTTACAATTTGCATACTTGCTTTGTTCTTGGAATTTGCTCTTTTTTTGTTACAGCTTGTTTTGTTTTACTTTAAAGTTGTTTTAGCTTGCCGTTTTTAAAGATTATTTAGCAAATATTTGCATTGTATTCTTTGTCTAGGCATCTGATTTCTGGGAGGAAATGAGCAGTAGCCTGTTTTAGTTAAAGTAAGCAAAACAGAAAAGGTTTAATCTTTGAGAGACGCCAGTGCTCTGTGACTGTTGGTCTGTGATTATTTTGGATTTTCCCACCTGCCCTGTCATGCTCAAACCCAGTGATTGTTGAGCTGCCCACCCCAAATAAATTTGACTTTAGAAGCTCCTCCCAATTTTATCTCATCTGTGCAACCTGGTGAGCACTAGAAGATCTTATTGGAAAGGCCCTCCGCTGAGACAGGTAAGTGTCCACCTTAGTTTTCACAGTATTGACTCCCTTTTTCCACCCTAACTTTAAAATGTATACTTTCTGAGATGAAACTACAGATCAGTGTAAAATCTACAACTCACTTCTCATGAACCAGCTTGAGATTAGTGCCTTTTGTCTTGCTTCTGGTTAGGGAAGTAACAGGGGGACATTGTTTTCTAGCCTTCCTAGAGACAACTGAACAGTGTAATCCCTGAAAACAGCTTCTGAGGATACACCTCAGGATTGCTGGTAGCAGAAGGATATTGATTCCTAGCTGTGTCTGATTTGTTAATGCATGACTGTATAGTCAGGCACACTGATGTCCCACTCACCAGGCTGAACAAGGAGAAAATTACAGTCAGCTGCCTGTCGGGTGCCAGGATCCGCCACATAATGCATGCACTCAAGTCACTTCACAACAAGTACAAATAGGACTCTGTCATTGTCCATGCTGAAGTAAATGACTTGAGACATACCTCCCTGGACTACATGAAAAAAGACATGGAAGAGCTCTTGGATCATGTTACCAAGGCAGGTATGACCCTAGCTCTGAGTAGCATCCTGCCTTCGCCCAGAATGATACCACAGTATAAGGACAAAATGATTGACTTCAACAATTGGCTAAGCTTCTGGTGTCATTCAAAGGGGATCCAGTATTTGTCTGCCTGGGAAGACATGATCGACAAACCATGATGCTTTGCCAGAGATGGTCTGCACCTGTCACCCCTGGGATTCAGGTTACTGGCTAAAGCTCTTGCCACCCCTGTAGTCCCTTTTTTAGGCAAGGTTCAAAGGATAAAACCACCACCGTAACAGATAGAAGCATGCAAAATCTGAAGGTAATGCTACTCAATGCCAGAAGTCTAAACCTCGAGGCACTCCTAAAAATGGAGAACATCGATATCTGTGCAGTGACAGAGACCTGGTTCAAGGCTCCAGAGAGCACCCCTGCAGTACCAGGCTACAATTCTTACCAAACGTTTCGGCCAGAAAACCAAGACCGAAACACTAAACGTGGAGGAGTGTCCATATTCACCAAGGATATTCACACCTCCAGGCTAGTTGCCCAACACAATGCATCTGAAATTCTCCAGGTGCAACTAACACTAGGTAAGACTGCAATCCAAATTGTAGCTTGCTACAGATCCCCCACCATACCCCAAGATTCTCACTACACCTTCCTAAACATACTGGAAAATATTAAGATACAACCAAACACCCTAATACTGGGTGATTTCAACTACCCTGCCATTAATTGGGAAAACTACTTGGGTACCAACTCCTTTTCCCAACGGTTCTTGGAATTCATAAATTCCAATGCCCTGGATCAACTAATCCATTGTCCCACCAGGGGCTCCAATATCCTAAACCTGGTCATTACCAACATGGGAGATAGATGCTCCACACAAGTGGTCACCCCCTCATTGGTCAGGTCTGACCATAAGCAAATCACCCTTGACATCCACATCCCACCCCCACCCCCCTAGTAAGGAAACCTCCTTAAAAAACTTCTCCATAGCAAACTTCATGCTACTGAAGTCAGAAGTGACAAACTTCACAACACCCACGCAGACGGGATCTGGAAGTTCGACTGCAGAATCCTACACTAAGGCACTGTACGAGCACATCCACTCGTGCATGAATCATGCCATCCCAAATAGAACCAAGATGCTCTTCTCCAAAAAAAAGGAAGCCGATCTGGTGGTCCCCCGCTATAAACAAACTATACAACAGAAGGAAGAAACTGTTGCAGAAAAGAGGAAAATCCCAGGATGCAAAAAAACTCCCTCACCAGCCTCAGTAAGAAGCTGAGATCCCTCATAAAATCCTCAAAAGCTAGTTACAAAAATAAAATTGCCAAAGATTCCAAAGACAGCCACAAGGCATTCTATAGTTATGTCAGGAATCTAAATGGCAATGCTCAGATCTGCTCTGAGCTACAACAGAATGCCATTAAATATACTGATCCCAAGGATATTGCCAATATCCTGGCAGATCGATTTAGTGCCAACTTCACTCCCCTCTCACCCCCTAAAGGGCCCATCTCAATACTGAAAGATTGCCAAATTCCGATAATCACAGCCACACAGGTAGAAACAGCACTCTCCAAAGCTAAGAATACAGCATCCATGGGACCAGATAACATCCCAGGCTGTGTACTACATGAACTACAAAATGAACTGGCACCCCACCTAAGTGTCATGTTTAATCATAGCCTTACCTCAGGCTTTGTGCCCACTGAGTGGCACACAGCTACAGTTATCCCGCTCCACAAGGGAGGATCTGCCTTGGATCCCGGGAACTACTGTCCCATCAGTCTGACAAGCCTGATCTGCAAGGGCATGGAACGCATTATCATGGAACTTATAAACAAAGGCATTGGCAGCCTCCAGACATTGGACCACCACCCAGTTTGGGTTTGTGAAGGGCCGATCTTGTCTCCTGAATCTGATTGACTTCTTCAAATTGGTCTCCAGAGTTGTGGACGAGGGTAAGGTGGTCCACACAGCCTATCTGGACCTCACCAAGGCCTTTGACACCATCCCCCACTCTGGAATCATAGATAAACTTACTAAGCTGGGCAGGAATCCCTACGTCACTCGATGGGTTGCCAACTGGCTTAATGACAGAACCCAGACTGTAAAAGTAGCCAACTCCAAATCCAGCTCCAGACAAGTGACAAGTGGAGTACCTCAGGTTTCAGTCCTGGAACCACTCTTGTTTGGCATCTACTTCTCTGAAGTACAGGCCAACACTAAGGGACTCTGGCTAACAAGGTTTGCAGATGACTGCAAACTGGGAGCCATTATTGAATCCCCAAATGATGTGGATATTGTACAAAAGGGCCTTACAGAAACAGTTGCCTGGTGCCAGAGCCATGGGCTCAAGCTTAATGCCAAGAAATGTATAGTTATCTCCTTTGGAAAAAAACATGTACCCATGAACTATCACATAGGTGGCAGGACACTAAACATCAAAAGTGTGATGAGAGACTTAGGGACACAAGTGGACAGTGGTCTCACTTTCGATAACCACATCGCCACAACAGTCAGGAAATCCTTCTACGTGGCACACCTCATCACTAAGGGCTTTTCATCCAGAAAAAAGGAGGTCATAGTCCCACTGTACTCATCCCTCATTAGACCCATTATGGGGTATAATGCCCCATTTGGTATGTACCTCACAAGACATCTGCAACAGCTGGAAAGGCCACAGAAATACCTCACTAAAAGAATCACAGGCCTAAAGCAGATGCCATATGCTGACCATCTAAAAAAACTCCAGCTATACTCTGTGGCAATATCGTCTACTCAGAGGCGATCTCTGCTTAACATACAAGGCCATGTCAAACCCTGAGCTGTTGGACATGCTCCACTTAAAGAAATCCCAATCCCTCAGAGCCACATGCTCCAGGGATCTAAACCTTATCATCACAATGAACAAAACATGCTGGAGGGATAGGTTCCTGACCCAGAGACTCCCCATACTCTGGAATAGACTGCCCCTACATGTCAAGCAGAGCGCCTCATTGGCCTCTTCAAAAGGAACCTTGATGATTGGATGGGAGATAGGAAATTCACCCCGGGGATCATGTCAGTCGCCCTTCTAGACAGGGGCCCAGAGAAGTAAATATTGTGGGAAAAATTTCCAGGGAATTGTTATGGCTAGGCTTGCATAGGCCTTAGGGCCGATAGCTTAGTACCAACCTATGAACCTATGTGGGACTTCCCTGGTTAGTCTGGTAGCCATTTTGGTAGGAACCTCATCATTCTAAATCTTGGAGCATTGTACAGATTGGTGTTTTGTGCAGCATTATCAGACATGCTACCCATCTCTCAGCAGAAGGCTATAACAAGCCTGCAGATCCCAACAACATCTGGAACAAAACTACTGATCACCAAAGAGCCAGCAACCCACTTCTCAGCAGTCATCTTGGTATTGCTACTGTTTTGCTTCCAGTGAGAAAAGGAGCAAATGAGCAGTGATTCCTAATTGCATGCAACTGTGATGAGACCAGCACTACTGGTAGCCAGAAAGCAGCCAATAGGTGAGTTATTACTGTTTCATATTCTTGATAAACCTTGTGTTTGCAGTGTGTAGTGCAATTGTAGGTCTCCTACTGTTACTGGATGTGCAACTGTAACCCATCCTAGTGTGTAATGCATTGTCTGTTGGTTGACTTCATTATTTAGGGATGATTGTTTAGAAGTTGCTTTGGTGGGTGCATTACTGTTTTTTTCAGTATTACTGCCTAATGACTGCTGTGCTTTTATAGACTATAGGTATTATTTTATGGACCAGGGCATAGCAATTGGTCTGATGTTGTCCCTTTCATTCCTCCTCATGGTTGGGTTATGGGTCCGATCCTTGGATCTGACTCGGCTACATTTTTACAGACTAGAATTCAAGTGTCGAGCTCCTTCCATTTCCCATAATTCCTGCCCTTTGCCTAACTCCCTCAGATCTCATTTGACCACCAGCAGTGACAGACATGGTTTGTAGAGTCTCGAGCCTTTTTGGATAGCAGTGGGAAGCCTTTCGTAACTCTTTATAATCCTTTGATCTTTATAGCAGATAGGTGTTTTTTTTCTTTGATTCCCTCCAGTTTCCTCCTTTTACTTAGCAGTGTGAGGTTAGAACTTCTTCTTTCTTTCCTTGTTCTGCCATTGGGCATTGCCCGTGTTTTCTTTCTCTCTTTCCCTTTCTAGCCATTGGTGTGTGTGTCGATGTTTTTGTACCAAAAAAAAAAATTTAGATATTTAGAACTAATTTTAGTAATTAGTCGCTCAGCTTTATAGTTAAGTTGTAAACCTGTTTTTTCTTGAGAGTGTGTCTTTGCTGTCAACATTTTTGAAGTATTGGTTTTCAGGCGGGTAGTTTTCTTTTCTCAAAAATGTCTGATAAAAAAGGGGCTGAGAATCAAGGTATAAATTCCCTCATTCTGATGCACACAACCTATGTGTGTATTGCCTTGGGCCTGAGCATCTTCGGTTGGCTTGCTCCATTTGTTAGGGTTTTAACCCCAGGCCTATTGCCAACTGCAAAAATAAACTAATTCAACAGAGTCTTTTACCTGCTTCTTTGCATACCTCTCCAGGGGCTCAAACCCCCTCTGAGTGTGGAAGGGTCCTCTGACTCAAAGAAATGCCCTCACAAGTCCTCAAGGTCATCTTCAGAGACACCCTCAAAAGTTCCAAGACCTTTGGATCTGACAGGGTCAGATCAGAGACCTACTTTGGTGCAGGTGGATCTGAAGCACTCTTCGGATCCGAGCAGCATCATTCAAATTGTCAATTCTCCTGAAATTTCAACCTCCACCTCAGATCCTAAGGCTTTGGATCTGACAGCAAGGGATCCAACACTGGTGTTGGGCATGGAGGCTGCATCTCCCTCCGGACTGCAGCAGATGCCCGTCAGGCACTCTAGGCCTCTGTTAGTAGCTTCTTCCAGGTCTTCTAGGAGCCTCTCGGAAGTCGATGTAGACAGGATGATCAGGAAGATCCTCAAGACTCAGATCCGGTTGGAGGATTTGTTTGCCCTGTCCCAGTCTAGGTTCTGCAAGCATTTCCCTCCCAGTGCAGTCTCCTTCTCCCATCCATCCCTCCCTATTGGAAGCCCAGGATGGTAGCCAACTGAGAGAGCCGGGGTCGGATCTGAGGAGCTACCCTTCTACTCCAACTATCTATCTGACTTCATCTGCTCCCATATTGTTGGACCACAGCGGGTCTTGGATCTGGGATGTCCCCGTTGGATCCAGGAGGGGCTTGGCTCTGACTCTGTCAGAGCCATCACTTCCTCTCAGTGCTTTGGCATTGGACAGTTTGGGTCCGATTCCACTTGCAACCCAAGGCTTGAGGGGTCCCTATCTTTTCTTCATTAGACTCAGCTCCTGTGGAACTGGAGAGGGATTCACTGCGTACTTTGGCATTCCAAGTTGTAGAAAGGGCCTTTTGTAGTCATAGTGTTCTGGTCTGTCTGAGCTATGAACCTCCTTGCCAACCCCTCTCAGATCAGAGAATTGAGCCTATCATGCCTGTCCAGAGTCAGCCCGTTCTGACAAGTCTCCATACTCTTCCCGTAGAGGAAGCACCCTCTTCCTGTGAGACCTCCCCTGAACACCCCACAATTGAGATCCCTCATATGAAGATGTGCAAAAGGAGGCACATCGACTCTCCTTTGGAGTCCATTATTGAGGACATGGACTTTGATAAAGGGGAATGATCCCCAAGATTACCACCAGCGGAAGTCTCCTGTGGAGACATTTTAGAGATCCTGAGGCAGAGAGGTGGTTGGTCGGCCCAACCGCCTTCCTCGTAAGAGTCAGTGTTTTTGGAGGCTTTCAGGATGGGCCCATCTACATCTTGGGTGGTCCCCCTGGCGGATGAGCTCATGGATTTGGTGTCCCAGTAGGACTGGAAGGAGCCTGATTCTATTGAACCGATTCCAAAATGACCAGATAAGTTCTTGCCCCCCCCCCCCAAGGGCAGTCTATACTGGACCAAGGATATTACAGTTGATGTCTTGGTTGTGGCAGCAGCTACCAAGAAGGAACTAGCTGAACAGAGCTCCACTGTCCATCTGCCGAACAGGGAGTCTAGAGTGATAGACAGGTTTGGTAAACACATTTATGCCTCGGCCACTTTCTTGCTGAGAGCGTTAAACTACCTGGCACATTTTACTCGATTGAAGAGGGATCTGGTTAAGGAACTCTCAGACTCCCTAGCAGAGATCATGTTAGTGGAAGACTTCAAGAAAGTCTCCCCCCAACTGACAACTCTTTCTTCCTTGTTCAATTCTTCCATGAGGCTAATCTCCCATTCCATGGAGGGTACCTCACTGGCAGCCAGCTCAGGCATTGCTATTAGAAGACATGTCTGTATGAGGCTTTGGGATTTCACAAAACCCTTTAAGGTGTCCTTTGTGAATGCCCCGTTTGATGGATCTTCCCTTTTTGGGCCATCTGTCAAAAAAAACCTAACTTGCAGCCAGCAGGAAGGGAAGACCTTGTCTGCCATCGGGGTCAGGTTTTCAACGCTTCAGCACACCTTTTCCAGAAACCAGTGCAATGGAAAGAAAACCTGGTTCCAAAAATATCAAGGGTCTTCCCAGGATCAGAGTGGGGATTCTTCCTCTAGAGGCAGAGGAGGAAGTTTCAATGGGAGACCCAGCCCCAGGGGCAGAGGGGGACAGCAGAATCTGAGCTTCAGAGAACCTTTCTCTGGTAAGCCCTATCAACACTCCTGAAGCACTGCCTGACTGCTCATCTCTGGAGGTAGCCAGGAGTCATTTATTTTTCACTGCACCAAGCCGCCTGGATCGATGTAACACAAAACAAATGGGTGCTAAAGATTATATCCAAAGGTTATTTTATTCCCTTTTTCCTTCCTTCCTCCACCAGAGAGTTAAAGAAACTCCCCGATGTTCCACCCAGTCAAAGGGTGTACACAGTAGCAGAGATTGAAAACTACTGCAAAAAAGAGTCATCCAAGAGGTCCCAACAGAACAATAAGGATTCAGAACTTAATCATGCTTCTTTTTAGTGCCAAAGAAAACTGGGAACCTGAGACCCATTTTGGATCTAAGCAAACTGAATTTGTTTGGAAAGAAGACAAAGCTCTAAATGGTTACAGTCCAGTCCATTATACCACTGTTGCAAAAGGATGATTGGATGTGCTTGGTAAACTTAAAGGATGTGTACTATTACATCAAAATAGACAGATACTCCAGATGTCATTTGTGCTTTTGGCTGGAAGCCAGTCACTACCAATTCAGAGCTCTGCCCTTAAGACTCACTATAGTCCCCAGGCCCCCAGGGTATTTACCAAATGCATGGCAGTAGTCACAGTTCACTTGAGACTGCAAGGATTCTGGGTGCTTCCATATCTGGATGACTGACCCTTCACTGCCCCAATCAGGCATCAACTGCTCCAGGCCAGGGATTACTTTTTCAGCCTTGCCAATCATCTGGGTATCATCATGAACCTGACAAAGTTGAATCTGTCTTCAGTTCAGAGTTTAGATTTCATTGGGGCTTCCATGGATACAGTGAATCAGATTGCAGCTCTACCCCCTCTTCGTGTATAGACTTTGAGAGATCATGTTTGAGCCATCTTAAGCCAGCCTTCCCCACTGGCAAGACTGATACTTCAGACTCTTGGATCTATGGTGGCTGCCAATCCATTAGTCCCATTAGCAAGATTTTTTATGTTTCAATGGACCCTGGCTGTTCAATGGTCTATTCTCTACCAGCCTCTATCTGCTCCAAATTGAATTTGGTTTGCAGAATAGTCAATGGTGGCTTCTTTCAGATGACCTGGCGATCAGCAGACATTTCCTTATTCCTTCCCCCAAAGCCATGGTGACCATGGACACTTTCCAGTTTGGGTGGGTGGGGCATTTCAAGGGAAAGATGGTACAAGGCACATGGTCACACATAGAGACCAGATTGCATGTCAGTGCTTTGCAGATGAGAGCAGCCCTTCTCACATTGCAAGCCTTTCAGGACGTTCTCCCTCTAGGAACTATTGCGATCCATACAGACAGCGTCAGTAGTGTGGTACATCAACAAGCAAGGAGGAACCCGCTCTTACCCATTGTGCAGAGAGGCCATGAGTGTCTGGGGATGGACGATGTATTTGGGCGACTTTCTACTTGCAACTCACATACCAGGGAAATCCAGCATTCTGGCAGGTCCATCCTGACCCCTTATGAGAGGTCTCTCAATCATTCAGTAGCAGATCTGATTTTTCAGCCATTGGGGCCAACCCTGCTGTGACCTATTTGCATCCCCCCAGAACAACAAGTGCAGCAACTACTTTGCTGTGATCCCCCCTCTGGGGGAGTCCCTGAGGGACAGTCGGGTTCATGATTGGCCCGTTGGTCTCCTCTACACTTATTCTCCTCTACCCTTAATCCCAAAATTTCTACAGAAAGCAAAGCATTTGAAGACCTCCGTAATCCTCATTGCCACTTACTGACCATGTCAGATTTGGTTCCCTTTTCTCTGGTCTCACCTGAAATATCTTGGATACTGGAACCAAAACAGGAACTCCTTCACCCAATTGATGATTTACACCTCAATCTAACATCCCTCAAACTGATTGCTTGGTTTCTCCACTTCTAGTAATTGTACAAAGGTCTAGGCTTGCTTCCCCTGTCTGAGATATTATACTAGCTTCCCAGAAACTAGCTACCAAGAAAAGTGTATAGGAGCAAATGGAAGAGATTTGTCTTCTGGACCTCCAAAGAGAACATTGATCCCTGTTCAGCTCAAATATCAGCTATCCTTCTCTAAGAGGGAGCCAGCTTCTCTGTTATCAAACTTCAGTTGGTAGCCATCTCAAACTTCTATTCAGGTAATATTTTTGGTTCCCCCACAACCTCCAAATAGTGCAAGGCCTTCTTGAAAGGAATCTTCATCCTTAGACCTTCAGTTAAAGACCCTTCCCTGCCATGGGATTTTACTGTGGACTTACAAGGCCTAAATCAAAAACCCTTCAAACCAGCTAGTAATTGTGACTTAAAAGTTCCTCTCATGAAAGACTGTATTTCTTATCGTCATTACTTCAGCAAAAAGAATTTCAGAGATCCAGGCCTGGTCTTCTAAGCCTCCTTACATCATCTTTCATAACGGTAGAGTGGCCCTTTGTACTAATCTTTTTTTCATGCCCAAGAAGGTAGTTACAGAATCCAACCTCAACCAGTCTATACAACTGCCAGTTTTCTTTCCAAATTTCTCTAATGAGGGAGAAAGCATGTTAACATTTTCTTGATGTTCATAGACAGTTACATTTTTATCTTCACAGGACAAAACTTTTTTGAAAATCAGATCAGCTATGTGTGTTCTTTTCTCATAGCCGCCTAGGTCGAGCGGTTTCAAAAGTTATTCTTGCTAAATGGATAACAGACTGTATTACTTTGATTTATGCCAAGAATTAATTATAGTTACCTCATTCTCCTAAGGCCCATTCAACTAAGTCTATGGCCACCTCATCTACCTTTTCTTCCAGGGCATCTTTAGATGATATCTGTGCTGCAACCACTTGGTCACAAACTCATATCTTTGTCATGTATTAAAAATTAGACTAGCAGTGCTCTAGCATATCCTTCGTTGAGGCCACCCAGGAGTTATATAGCTGGGGAAGCAGCGAGGAAGAATGAAAGGGACAACATCAGATTTATAAGTTATGTAGTTACCATAATTTGGCATCTGTGTTATCCTCTTTCATTCCTCCTCACCTTCCTTCCCAGCCATCTCCCTACCCAGTGTTGTAGAAGACCTAAGGAGAACTGTTTATTTGAGCCTCTGTGGCCTGAAACCCCTGCAACTGCAGGTGAGCTGCTACCACCGCCATACATTTGGTAAACACCTGGGGGACTGTGGTGAGACCGAAGAGTAGGACTCTGAACTGGTAATGATTGGCTCCTAACCGAAAACAAAGATGTAAAAGAGGCAGAATGGACGGAGCAGTGACCATTCAGAACTTGGACCATTTAACTGATAGATTGAGATCACTGAGATCCAGAATAGGATGCAGGTGCCCCATCTTTTTTGGCACTAAAAAAAAGCAAAATAAGTACTGGATCTTCTTTGTCCTGCTGGGATCTCTTGGATGGCTCTTTTCCGAAGAAGTTGTTGAACTTCCTTGGAGGCCAACTCCTTCTGACTGGGTGAAATGTTGGGGAGGTAACCTCGTACAGGAGAGGGTTCCAAAAAGGGAATGAAGTAACCACTGGAAACGATGTTTAACACCCACTGATTGGAGGCAATATCTGTCCAGTGGGTAAAGGGAAATGCGAACCCTGACTGCCTCCAGGGCAGAGCAGTCAGGCAACACCTCAGAAGCGCTGATAGGGCTGCTCAAAGAAAGGTTCCTTGGAGCCCTGATTTTGTGGACTTCCATTTGCCCTTAGGGTGACATCGGCCATTGAAACCTCTTCCCCTGCCTCTGGAAGAGGAGTCATCAGTAGTATCCTGGAAGGGAAACTGTGACTTCCAGAATCACATCTTCCTAGTTCCTCACTGCATCTTGGAGAAGTACCTCTGAGGAGTAGAAAGCTTGGTTATGACCACAGACAAAAGTCTTCTCTTCGTGCTCACTGTGGGTCAAAGTGTCCTTCACGGAAGTCCAAAGAGAGTGGACCCATCAAAGGGGGCATTGGTAAAGGATGCTTTGAAGGGTTCAGCAAACATGCATAAACATAACCAAGGATAACACCTCATAGCTATGCCGGTACCTGATGCTCAAGAGGTGGCTTTCGCAGCACTGGAAATAAGCCTTATCGAGGAATTCACGAGGCACGTCAGAGTAGAGAGCTTGGGCGATACCTTTTTGAAGTCCTCTGATGCCAATAGCACTGTAAGGGAAGTGGAAAGTTCTTGGACCAAATCCCTTTGGAGGCAGGTAAAGTGTGATAAGTAGTTAACTACCTTCAGTCGAAAGGTAACTGAGATGTAGACATGCTTCCCAAGATGGTCTATCGCCTGGGACTCCCTGTTTGGGGGAAGGACCATGGAGCTATGCTCTGCCAGCTCCTTCTTAGTGACAGCGGCAATCACAATGGCATCAACCAGAACTCCTTTGCTCTAGAAGGAACAGTCTGCAGGAAAACTGAGGAATTTTTCTGCTCACTTGGGGACTGGGTCCACAGTGCTGGCGATCAGATCTACTAATTCATCGGCGGGGGGGGGGTCACCCAGGAAATAGATGGGCCCATCCCGAAAGCCTTTAGAAACACAGACTCCTTGGAGGAGTCTGGTTTCTAAAGGCTTTCGGGCCCATCCCGAAAGCCTTTAGAAACACAGACTCCTCCAAGGACGGTGGTTGGGGAGACCATCCTCCCTTCTGCTTCAAGATTTCAAGGATGTCCCCAAAGTAGACATAGTCAGGCAGAGATCTGGGGGACTCATCTCCTTCATCAAGGTCCATGTTCTAAGTGAGGGACTGTAAAGGAGAGTCCATGTGCCTCCTCTTGCACTTTCTCTTACAATGTACCTCCTCCGTGGTGGGCTGCGGGGAGGACTCGGAAGAAGTGGGAAGTCCTTGAGGGGAGGAAACCCCCTGAAAGCTCAAGTGGGACGGTTGACCCTGGCCAGGATGGGAGGCCTCATCAGCCAAAGTAGAGAGAGGCAAGGATGGAAACGGAGGAGCGGTAGATGCGACTCCCATCCTGGAGAAGATCCACTCTACCACCCGGAAGGATGAGTGGCTGGAAGCGATCCCATTCCTAATCTCAGAGAATGAATCCCAAAACATTACCATGACCCCAGGATGATACTGGTCCAGAACTATCGAAGGCTACGGTCCTGAGGGGGAGAGTGTGGCCTGAAAAGATGGGACCTGCTCCTGTGGAGCTGGCAGCGACCACTCTGGCATGGGGCTGACTCTGGTCCGAGAGAGAAACAGAGCAGGCTAGGGACCCTGGTGGGGTCTAGAAAAAGGGAATACTCAGCCTCACTGTGATCTGACCACAGGTGTCCTAATCCTGAGATACCAAGCCCATTGGGGTTGGAAGAGGAGAATTACTATCTGGAAAAGGCAAAGCCCCCCTGGCCAGATAGGCTGGGGAAGCCAGGAGCCCCAACTCTGTTTGGGCCTTGAGGAAGCTCCTCATCATCCTGTCCATGTCGGAAAGTAATAGACTCCTGGACGACCTGGAGGAAAAGGAGGAGTGAGCAGATTTAGCTAGAGACCATAGGGATTTATGGCAGTGTTCTGGAGTTCGGCTTCGAGGCCTAAGAGCCAACTGGACTACCTGGAGGTAGAAGAAGATATTACCTCTTCAAGAATGAGTCTATATCACATTATCGAAACGTGACAATATCGAATGGCTGAAATTTCAAATATGCTTTTCATCCAAATGTTTTTTGTGAGATCGCAGTACAGTGAGGATTGGAAAATTTGCCCTTTCCTCACTGTAGTGCGATCTTGGAGTTGGTATATATAATTAGTGAGGGGTGTGGGGAGCACAGCCTCCCACAAGGATGGTTTTGATGAAAGGCATATTCGACATTTCAGTCATTCGATATTTTCACATTTCGATAATGTGATATAGACACTTCAAGAACTATTATTGAATCCGACAAGTCTGTTGGATCTGACGCCTGAGCCGAAATAGCAATCGGATCCAACAAACTGGTTGGATCCGAGGGCCACAGATCCACAGAAGCCCTAGATCTGGAAGAAGACTCCATGGCTCTCGGATCTGAAGGCCTTGGATCCAAGACAGTCCGGGCTGGAGTCGGATCTGGAGAACTAGGATCTGACAACCGCGGTTTCTTGGAAGGCACAGAAGGCAAAGAAGGGGTCTTCCTCTTAGGATCCATAGAGGAAGCCTTCAAAGAAGTAAAGAAGGGTCCCCCTGAGCTAAACTTTTGAGAAGGAGCTTATTGCTGCACTCTGCCAAGGCCCTAAGTTTAAATGCAGCACAAATGTCACATTCAGCCTCCAGATGCAGAGTGCCCAAACAGTACCAGCACTCCTCTTGCAAGTTGGAATTAGGCATCTTCTGACAGCACATGGAGCATTTTTTTAAAACTGGAGGACTGATCAGACATAGCAGAAAAAATAGTAACACACTACAGCTACAGAAACACAAGTAACAAAGCCCTAACAGTTAAACAGCAAAAAGGCGCCAAAACACCACAATCAGTGACTAACAATATAACTGCCTAAAACTAAGGGAGGTGAGGTAACTACAACCCCACATGCTTACCAATAGCCTAAAACAAAGTGAAACTCACTAAACTAACTAAGTTAAACAGCAAAAATTTTTAAATCAACTACTTAAGTAGAGCATGAGCCAAGGATCGCATCCACTGAATAGCAGCAAATTATATCTGAGGGTTAGAGGGTAGCAGGGCATTATGGGAGAAGGAGGAACCTGAGCCTTGGATCTGTCTGTGTGAATGTTGTCAGCTCAGATCCAATGAGGGATCCAAGACCCTACGGTGATGAATAATGACATAGGATAACATAGATGTCAAGTTATGGTAAGTACATAGCACTTTGTTAGGTAGTTGGTGTCATTCTGAGAGGATCCAGTATACGTTAGCCTGGGATGAGATGGTAGATAATACTTCCTGTTTGGCCATCTCTCATATCTGGGCTTCTAAATTTTGGCTAAGGCTATCACTGTACCCATAGTGCATTTTTAGGTCTCTTTACGTGGCATTTCAACACAGCAAACAAGTCCTGACAACATCATCGTAATGCTAATCAGTCTTAGGAGTGTGTGTGTGTGTATATGTGTATATATATATATATATATATATATATATATATATATATATATATATATATATATGTCTGTGTGTGTGTGTGTGTGTGTGTATCTATCTATAGAAAAGTATGAGAACTTGAAGTTCTTCTGCAACTTGAACAGATTCACATTTGTGTAATTACGGAGACATGGTTTCAATGCAGTGAGAGCAGTATCATCATTTAATGTGTGTCAAACCTTCAGGATCCCAGGTGACTGGGGGAAGTGTCTGTAAACACTATTACCTCATGTCATTATGTCAGATTATCCATGATCCTAACTTGGAGCTCCTACATATGCAAGTCACACTTCATTTTTAGCTATAGAGTCCCATTGTTTCCAAGAAAATATTCTCAAGATTCAAAGAAGTAATCATACCTCTGTACTCTTCCCTTATTAGAAACATTGAATACAGTGCCAGCTTTGATATGTACAAATACAAGGATATCACTCAACTGGAAAAGACCCAGGGATTTCCAACCAGGAAAATTAAAGAATTAAAATCCTTCAACTATGCTACTGGGTTGGCATGGCTCTCCTTATACTAAATAGCTTGCCAGCTGCTCCAAGGTGGCCTACATCTAGATTTTTGAGTCAGGAAATACCTACTCTTATTTGACCTTCTGTCTGTTTTCAAAACCAGTGATTCTACAAATGCCCATTCTGGGGATTTAGATGTACACTAACAGAAGGAAAGGTTCCTAACTTATTATAATTACTGTCTTTGGAATACATTACAACTAAGTTTGCCAACATTGGACTCTCCATACACCCCTCAACTATATATACCAACTCTGAGATTGCACTACAGTGGGGAATAGAGCAAATTAAAAAAAGGCTTCCTTCACTTACCTTATGCATTGTGGTACTTCCTAGTTATTGGCCAGCTGTGGCCTTTCGATGAATTATTTTATGATGTTAAGCATTTTCAATAGTTTAAAGTTTTGCTGTTCGATTACAAGGCATTCACTGTGATTTGTATTCGATGAGCGAACATAGACCCAAGCCAGAGTTTATGGCACCAACTTATTTAGTACAGTAGTCACTAACTTGAGAGCCTAAGGGCTCTGTACTGGTTTTTCTTGTCTTTGAGTCTACTTATCTGATGCAAACACAGACGTACAAGGTTTGTAGTTGACAAGGTTTGCAGATAACTGCAAGCTGCATGCCATGATTGTCTCCCTTACAGACTCCAGTATTCCCCAAGAATGGCTGAGAGAGAGTAAGCAGTTTGTGTTACATTGACCTTAGACATAATTTAAAGGAATATAGTGTGGTTGCATTTGATAAACAGGTCTATCTCATTGGTTATCACCATACCTCCCAACCGCTTAGAGCAAGAAATCTGGACAAAACCATAAATAATGGAGGACAAAAGCCCAAAAAAGGGACAATTTTTAAATAATCCACTTACAAACTTAGAAATTTGGTAGAATAACAGGTTTTGCTTTAGGATGAATTTTCTGAAGGCTGTGAAGTCTGAATCTCAAATGTATGTCATTATTTACTGAATTCAATCCTTAATGATTTACCAGAAAACCACAATTTTATGAGAAACAGACCAAAATAGGAGGCAAAAATCTGGACATTCCACAGAAATCTGTACAGTTGAGATGTACGGTTATCACATAAATGGGACCTCACTTAAGCTAAGTACTGCTGTTAAAGATCAGGGTACATTTATCAGGTAACAGTCCCAGTAAGGAACTTTTTTGTTTGTTTGTTTGTTTGTTTGTTTATTTGTTTGTTTGTTTTATATGTTAAAATTATATCCTTCAGATCCGGAGATGCCATACTATTCCCTTATTAGGTCAGTCTTGGAATATATATCTTAGCATTTGCTATGATCTCTCCAAATACATAAACCAAGTTGAAAGACCTCAGCATTTTGTAATCAAGAGACTCAGAGAGTTTGCCTCCCTTAGATAATCTAAAATCCCTCTCACTTTTACCATGTTGTACAGATTTCTGCTTGAAAATCTCTGTTGTGTCCGTCTTGTCTTCAGGGCTATGAAAAACACTGTCTTACTAGACCTTCTTGTCTGAGATACACTGGTAATGTTTAGATCAAGCAATCCAGGTTACTCAGGTTCTTGACCTAAGGGAATTCCTTACCCATGGAACAAAGCTTCTTCGTATGTTAAACAGTGTAATGTTTTAGCCTCTTTCAGGTTAAGTCTTGATGATTGGATGGGTTCACATACATTTAATCTCAGTATTAACAGTATGCTGGCTATTCTGACTAGGAGTCATGAGTAAGATATGTATGGTCATTCAGACCAATGGCCTAATATGAATCTGTAAACCCATGGACAAATCAAGTTGCACACCCCTTTGTAGCTCTGTTTGAATTGTGTTTGCCGGATGTGGAATCTTCAGGTTGCTGAAGCATCAGCTTTGTCATATGTTCACCCACACAGCATGAGGCTGTGGTATTAGTTACTAATGCTGTATTTAATTTCAGCTGTGGACTGTGGGAAGAATAACCATAATTGGAGATAGTAAAGTAATTTGCTTTTGACCCTGGAGGAATTGTGTTACAATCACCTAATAAATCATTTATAGTTAGTTAAACAATTGAATTAAAACATTGAGATTGTCTGATTGTAATGTTTGTTTGTTTGTGTCTTTCGGCTTTTCCCGGTTAGGAGTCGCCACAGTGGAACTCCGGTCCGCTAATGATTGGTAGTTGATTTTTACGTGCCAAGTTACCAGCTCTAACACACAACCTTCAACGAAGGTATGCCCATTCATGCATGTCTCCACGCAGAAGACGCTCTAGCTGAGAATCGAACCGGACAGCATCTTACTGTGAGGTGATGACGCTACCGCAGCACCACTTGTAATGTAATAAAAATATAAATAAAGCTCACAGTTATATTACGTCAGTCTTTTGATATCATCCAGAATCAAATGTACAAGTGATATGGAGGAAGCTGTTAAAAAAAAAAAAAAGAAAGAAAAACTTTCCAAAAATGACATCTAGAAAACTACTGCATTGTAAAAATATTTTTTTTGGGGGGGCAGTTCCACCTCAGCATTCACATAGTGTGCCGTATGCATTTTTTCTACTTAGCAGGCAGTCTGCATTTCCCCCCTAAAATGTGCTTATTTTATTTTTATTGTGATAACATATATAAAATTATAAGTTGTTTGGACTGAAGTGTTATATGAAGCTAATATGGATCATTTTTCTCTGCATGAATGCACTGTAGTGCATGACATTATCTAGGTAGACAGCAATGGATGTGCAGTTGTGGAGGACTTTCTCTGTTACAGGTAGCATGTTATCTTTCATAGTCTGTTTTCAAAAAAAAAATCTTTGCTATGATCTGGTCCCAATCTTTATTTGCTCAAACAGTGGATGCAGCATGGTAGCTCTCAATGGATGCCATTTTATTTGTGTTTTTTTTCCATAGGTTGTAGAAGAGTGGTGCATTTTAAGACTTTGTTTAAACACTGCTGCTTTTATACCAAGCTTCATTGTAGCTGTACCCTGGAGTCCTGGACTTTTGCAGCTGCAGTGTTTCTTGTGTAAAATTAGTAATGGTGCTTGAGCGGTAAGCTTCACAAAACTGTAATGTCAGCAGGGCTGCACAGCTATTACAAATGCTTGATAAACAGTACGTTTAGGCTACTGACAAGCAGCGAAGGATTGCTTTAAATTTGTTCACTGCAAAACCTGGATTTAATTACCTAAGGCCAGTTTTGAAATTTTGTGCAATGGATTATCAGTGAAGTAACTGGAAAGCAGAGACAAGTCCAAGTTTATTGCAGGATTCAGCTTTGTTAGTAGAAGCAGTAGTCCTTGAATGATAGCGGCTCAAGTGCACTGATAAGAGTATCGTTTTTAACAGTTATAACTAATGACATAGCTTTCTCAGTTTGCTGTTTCTGTGTAAATGCATAAATGAATTGTTAAAATACTATTGCAATGTTGCTGTATTTGCAATGCAGTATCAACTTGCCTGGAAGTCTCCAGCCAGGTATTGATCCAAGGGTAGGTTTTTGTCACTGTAGTCATAGAAATATTGCCCCTTATTGATTGTTTGCCTCTGTCGAGTCATCTTTAGCCAGAAAAAAAAAGAAAATAAAAGCCAATTACTCTAATGCAAGTTTCTTCTTTAGATTTTTCTACTAGTAATGGCACTTAAGTTCCTTTTGGGAAGTGAAAACATTGGGCTTGCTTCCATTTTTCTATCTGCACAGAAGACTTTATTCTGACATGCTTATCTATTATTTATCACGATATTGCCTGTGTTCTCATGGGGGAAAGAAAAGCTAGAGCAGTAATAGGTAGCTGTACTGTGTTTCTGAACTGGAAGGGATTGTTTGTAATTGGTGGGGTCACTGAATGATGAGATCATCAATGAACAGAACAATGTGTCTATTTGATGTCTTTTAATGGCCGGAGCAAGCTGATTACTAGGCAAGTGATTGGATAATAACTACAAATTAAAAGGACTAAGATGCCCATTTTCTTACTCCCCCACCCCCCGCACACTGTCATGGCAACAAGGCACACTGTGGTGTGTTATCTTTAAAGCTTTAATACTGATAGTTTCATAATGTAATCCAGTCCCCATAGATGCACCCCCCCCCCCCGGGCTGAACAATGTATCCTTTGGTTAAGACCACATAGAAGCAGTTTATCACTGCAAAATGTCTCATTTTGTTTAATCAGATTATTTAATCACTACATTTCTGTTTGTTTTTTGTTGCTAAACTTAAAGTAGTGTTGCCTGCTAAATGCTACACTGTACATTTTATGTTTTCTTTTGCTGGCTTTTCATATTCGTATTTTGAATTTCATACCATTCCCCGTTTCATGTAGGTTTTACTATGGTTTTTCTCACTTAACTGTAGGTTAAAAAAAAAACTGGAATTCAGCAGATTTATGGTTACTGATTTTGGATCATTTTTGAAAGTTATAAAATTCAGCAAAAGGTAATTGTTGGCTGATTTAAAAAAAAAATATTTGTTAATCATTTAGAACAATAAGGCATACAAAGTATGTAATCAGCTGATGTTGTTCCAGTGACATATTTTCAAATACTTCCTATCTGAGGACTGTTGTCATTGCTGTATGAGAGCATTAAAGGTTTAGTTGTTCATTATTTCTTTAAAACCACTGAGCTTAACACTTTTTGCACTGGTTAACCTGAGCAGAAAAGCTCCACATGTGATAATGAATTTTATCAAAAAAACTGAAAAGGACTGAGGAGTACATGCAGAGCATATTGTAAGTTTAATCGAGCAGCACTGTGGCTTGGTAAGATTTTTGCCTCTCAACTTACAGATCAGGAGTTTATAAGTTCATAGGTAGGTACTAGGCTATCTGCCCGAAGGCATTTATAAGCCTAGCCAGAATGTGTTGGCTTTCGCTGCCCCCTTAGATTAGTTCCCTGTGCCTCTGTCCAGCAGAGCCACTGAAGTGATCCCCGAGGTAAACTTTCCGTTTCCCATCCACTCGTCAAGATTTCTTTTGAAGAGTGTTGGCGAGGAGCTCTGCGTAATGTAGATTGGGATCTTGTTCCAAAGCATGGGAAGTCTCTGGGACAGGAATCTATCCCTCCAGCATGTCCTATTTATTGTTGTGGTGAGGTTTAGATCCCTAGAGCGTGTGGCTCGTGGGGATAAGGTTTTCTTTAGGTGGAGCATGTCCATCAATTCTGGGTTGGACATGGCCTTGTATGTCAGGCAGATATCACCTCTGAGTAGGCGGTATGCAACTGAGTACAGCTGCAATTTTTTCAGTCGAGCTGTATAGGGCGTCTGTTTGAGGCCAGTGATCATCTTGGTGAGGTACTTCTGTGGTCTTTCCAACTGTTGCAGGTGTCTTGTAAGGTACATCCCAAATGGGGCGTTGTACTCTATGATGGGTCTGATGAGTGATGAGTAGAGGGGCACAATGACCTCTTTTGATATGGATGCGAACCCTTTTGTGATTAGGTGGGCCACGTAGAAGGATTTTCTAACCACTTTGGCAATGTGATTATCAAAGATGAGATTACTATCTACTTGGGTCCCCAGATCCCTTATTACATCTTCCGTATTTAGGGGACTACCACCTATGTGGTAGTTTGTGGGTACTTTGTTTTTTCCAAAGGGGATGACTATGCACTTTTTGGCATTTAGCTTGAGGCCATGATTTTGACACCAGGTATCCGTCTCAGTGAGTTAATCTTTATTTCCAGTCACTGTATTGAGTTTTGTATATTCTCATTATGTCTTTGTGGGTTCTGTTTTCCAAAGTGCCTAAAACATGTCAAATGATTGGTTAGGCTAAAAAAAGTTCAATAACTGGCCATCTTGTTTAACTAACAAATGGTAAGTAAATAAATACATTAACAGTAACCAACTCTGTGTGTATGTAAACATGATGATTCCTTTGGATAAGGATTTGAAGAAATATAGTGTAGCACAAAACAAATCAAAGAACAATAAATACAGGCAATGATGTGTACAAGTACATCTTCCATCTTTTATTTTATTTTATTTTATTTGTATGGGGTACTAATAGTACCTAGTCTCACAGATTTCATTTCACTACCTGTTGTGGGGGGAGAAACATAATAAGCGCTTCTGAAAAGGCATGTGGAAAGACAGTCTTGTCAGTCCTGGGAGGGGGAAGCAGGGAAGGTTTCTCTGTTGTGTCAGAACACTGTGCCCATACCTGGAAAAGCTGCTGATACCATTAGCAACACTGTTGGCTTCATTTTTCTTGTCAAAAACAAACAGAAAATGATGCATGTATATACTCCTCCTGAATTTTCTTTGGATAGGAGTAGTTTAGTGAGTCTAGATCAGGTTTTAATTCGGACTATTGATTCTTACTGTAAAGTAGTTTCTGGTAATAGAAAGGTGTTCCTGTTTTCCTGAAGAGATTCAATATTCTGATTCTGAACAGGAAGATGGAGGATGGATTTAGGGTTTTTTTCCTCAGATTTCTGATTCAGGCTCAGAGGAGAGGTTAGTTTTTCATTCTCTCTGTTGGGTTTTCTCTTGCTCTGAGACTATTGCTAGAATGTGCCAGTGTTTGCAGTGGGAAAACAATGAGGTTTCTCAGTCCCTCATAAAATACTGAGTTGTTACAGTAGGATTTTCCAGACTGTGTATATACCCATTTGTCCTGTCCTAGCTTTAGGTTTGTGTGTGTCTGTGTGTGTGTGTGTGTGTCTGTGTGTGTCTGTGTATCTTTGTGTGTGTCCTGATAGTTAGTCAGCTACCCTTAAAACAGCAGATAGGATGTATAAAGTTCCTCAGTCTTTTAAATTTGTATACACTGTTCCCAAACCTTATCCAACAGCTGAAATTTTAGTTGATCCTACTGCTGCTAAACACTACAGTAGAGAGTTGATTATCCGAAACATCAGTTATCAAAACGCAGCCTTCCACAGTTTTCAGGTAGGAAAACATCTTAAAGTCCGAATATGTAAACATTATATGTATTCGCTTTTGTTTTTTTGAGCTTGTACTACAATAATATACTGTACCATTTTGTATTTATAGTATATTTATTTTTCTTGTTATAGTTGATCAGAAACATTTTAGAAGTTTTTTATCCAATTCAATTAATTGTTCCGAACTACCCTAGGTTCCAATTAGTTTGGATGATCGACTCTACTGTAATTCCAGTCCTACTCTTTCTGATAAGGATGGGAAAACTATTTCTTTAAATATCTTTATTGAATTATCACTTGTGACATAGGCAGACTTAGATTTATATACAAGTAAACAAACCATATAAACAAGTTCACATTTACAAACATTATGCATCACATATATTCTGTACAGTATAATCACTCTAACATTACAATGTGTTCTTTTCCTGCCTGTTTTAAACCTCATTCTTCCTCCAAGACATTTTTCTGCATGTACGGTTCCCACAGTTTCTATTTTTTATGTAATCTGCTCCTACTGTTGTCTAAAGATCCCACTTCTTGTTTTTGTATCTCTGTTACAGTAATCATTAGTTCAAGTACAGTTGATTTAAACTTTGATTTCTGTTTTCTAGTAATTGCTTTTTGGCAACAAACAGAATGAAGCTTAACAAGGCCTTACAGCATCTTGGCAATGCAAATCCTGTCTCTCAGCTCAAAAAGTAATTTCCTTAGCTCTATTCATTTGCTTGCCCGATATTCCTGACAGAGTATTCTCCAGGGAATTTTTAAAGTCTTCCAACTCATTACACTCTGAAAACATTTTTCCAGGTACACATTTGTCTTTTACCTGAAGAAAAAGTCTTTGGGTGTGCATGGGGTATAAAAGTACCTATGCAAACACTTTTAGGCAAAATTTCTAGAGACTTCATTGCATTTTTGGAAGCAATACATAGGTCCTCCCAATGTTTCTTTATGAATTGCTTATCTAGCCTCTCTTACCAATCTTTTCTGACCTTCTCTGATTGATTCCTATAGTTTTTTATATGCCTTAATAATTGTCCATTTTTTTACAGCTGCTTTTCTTCTAGATTCAACTAAAAACTCTGTCCATGCAGGTATATCACTTAGGATTCCCCTATCCCTTTCTCTTTGCCTATACTCTGATATAAATCACTGATAGGGAAAGCAGTCTCTAGCCTGCAGTCCAAATGTCTTTGCATCTTCCCATTTTATCACCTTTCCCTCCGTACTTATTCATTTCCAGTACCTTGGTTCCTTTGCCAGTTTCCGTCAGTAAATTTCAGCTCCTCTTACCTATTCTGTATACCCCTAACTGCAGTTATCACTTAGTTGTTAGTATACTTTCTGTTATTTAATGAATATAATATACTGTATGACTGTTGTTATTCTCCTTAATGATCTACGTCCAAAATCCCACTCTTTCCTTATTTATTGAATTACCCGCTGCTTCATTATCATCCCTTTTCACTTTGAATTGTAGCTTTGCTGGTATTATGTATAAGAGCCTTAACTGTGTAGCTCTAAAATATCCATTCATATCAGATAATCCTAAACCACATTGTTCTATTGGAAGGATCAACTTATCCCACTTAACTCTTGCCCCTCCCAGATTAAATCCTTCAACTCGTCAGTAATTACTATCCACAACTTCTCCTCTGGTTGATAAAAATGTGAGGCCTGTGTATGAAACTAAAGAAAGTAAAGGGATTAAAAACATTTGTAGTGCTGGTACCATGCTGGTGATATCCATAGGCAAGAGCTTCCAATTTCTCAGTTTTTGTATTCTCTTTTGTTTTAGTCTCTTCCCACATATCCTTAGCTGCCGCAACATAATCCCTTTTAACCCATGCTCCTAAATCTTTCATTTTATCTTGTCCCTATAAGTATGGATATTGCTGAACCAATTCATGTGCAAGTGCATAGTGTACAGCTATAGCCTTTGTTTTATCTTTATTAATTTTGTATCCCGAAAAAATTGGAATTGTCTGAGAATGTTCTACAACACTTAGATGTCTTTTCCTGGTTTTATCATGTACAAAATAATGTCTTCTGCAAATAAAGCCAACTTTTCTTGATTACCATATGAACTATATCCTTGAATGTCTGAGTCCCTTATTTTCTTTGCCAGTGGCTCTAAATATAATGCAAAAAGCAAAGGGGAAAGAGGATAGCCCTACCTGATTCCTCTGTTTAGGCACAACTTATCAAAGAGGACCCCCCCCCCCCACTATGATCTTTCCGTCTGATCCATCATATGACCTCTTATTTAACCTTATTGTATCAGGGAATACAAATGTTTCCGTTGCCCTACTCACATAATCCCAGTTTACTCTGTCAAATGCTTTCTCTGCATCAGATCCACCAGCAGCAGTGGCATTTTCTTACATTCTGCTTCCATCTGGATCATTATAATTGTTCTGTTAATATTATGAAATGTTTGCCTGCCCTACACAGCACCTCATTGATCCATGTCTATCAATGTTGGCATCGCCTTTGCCATTCTTTTAACCATTATAGACAAAACACTTTATAATCCTTCCTTTTATATTTCTAACCCTTTAACAACTCATATTAAAATTCCTTCTCTGAGTCCACTACCTCTTACAACTCTTTCCCTCTTTCTGTTACCTCTATTTTTACCTGTTACTAGACACCTTTACTTCTACACAATACAAGATACCTTCCTTCACCTCGCACCACCCTTACCTATTCAACCCAATGGCCCCTAAACATAACTCTATTTACACATACCTCCTACTCTTACCTACTATTCTAGCTTCCCTAACTCTAGCATTCACACTAACCTTCTTTGAACATTATTCTCTGCTAAAACAGCACCACCACTACCAACAAACCCAACATTTCTCACATATAAATTCCCATAATCACATTAACATAACCTCTAATTCTAGCTATACCCTTCCAAAGTACCACAGATCTACCCATATCACTTACTTCCATGACAAGAAACCCCCTTACAGATAATTTAAAATCATAAAACTAATACAAAAACCTCAACAACATCCCCTCTTAGATGGTGATATCCATCCAAACCCTGGTCCCGATACAAGACTTCCCAGTGACTTAACCAAGAACCCCACACCACCTCTACCCCAACAAGTCCATCTAATTCCCTTCTGATAGCTCACCTTAACATCCGTAGCATTAACAATAAAATATCCCATCTTCATGCACTCCTAGATGTACACAAATTTGATATCCTCTGTATTACTGAAACTTGGCTTAAACCTTCAACCAAAGACCATGAGATTACCCCCCCAGGATATAACATCCTGGGAAAAGACCATATTACCAAAAAAGGTGGGGGAGTAGCCATGTTTTATAAATCAGAACTCCAAGTATCAACCTTCAATGTGCCACTTCCCACAAACTCCATTGCAGAAACCCTTTTAGCCAAACTGCAAATCAATAACTGTAAATCCATCTATATAATCTGTTCCTATCTTCTCCCTGGTAACAATATCAGTACTCTAGAAAATATACTTAGTGGCCTATCTATCCACCTATCCCAGGAAACCATTGTGTTGGGTGACTTTAATATAGATTGGACTACCTGTAGGTCCCCCAATCCCATTAATCACATAAATCTTTATGGTTTCTCACAAATGATAACCACCCCTACTAGAACCCACAAACAAAATGGTAAGGAAACCATACTAGACTGGATTCTCATAAACAGTCACCCTACTACTTATAAACCAGGAACCCTTCCAGAATGACATCAGTGACCATGCTCTTACCTATATAATTAAACAAAAACTTCATAGGCCCAATCCTACTATTTTCAAAACCTACTGTTCAAAAAAAAACTTTCACCCTGAGAACTTCCAAACAGAACTAAAGGCATGTGACTGGTCACCACTGCTCCATCTTCAACTTGATGAAGCAGTCACCTACTTTAATACTAGATTCCTTCAAATCCTAGACTTCCATGCCCCCTATCGCTCATCCCGAATAAAGACCAAAACTGCCCCATGACTCACAAAACAAACTAGGCAAAATATCCACCTAGGAAATAAAATCTGGGTCAATTGGAGAGCCTCTAAAAGCCCTTCTGACCACCTTTACTTTAAACAACTAAGAAATGCCACCAAAAAAGAAATTCTGCTAGACAAAAAAAACTTTTACCTTCACCTCCAACAAACCCACAAACAAAAACCACAAAATTTCTGGTCAGACATGAACAAATTACTTCACTCAGGGCACACCAAGTCTCCCTGCCCATCAGGAATCACCCATGATAACCCTAAACTGATAGCCGATTCCTTTAACAACTACTTTATAGAAGCCATACAAACTCTAGCTAATACTCTACCACCCACTAGCTCCCTCCCACCAAACACCACAACAAACTCAGATGTTCATCGTGTTTCACTGTTGCAGTCATGACTGTAGGGTTCTCCCCTGCCGGCAGGCAGTCCTTGGTCGGCCAGAATCCCAAAGTCTGGGTCCGGCGTCGGCTGCTCAGCCATGCTCCCTGACGTCAGAGCGCCAGGAGTACAAAGCTGGCAGCCGACTCAATGTTCTCCAGTCTTTCTTGCCGTGCGGTGATAGCAGTTCGCAAGTGCCGGTCGGCTGACTCCTGACAATTTTTTCTAAACGTACTTCAGTCCGAAGACTTTCTTCTCCTACTCAAAGCTAAGTACCCCGTTGGGGAAACTTTTTTCTTGCTCCAGTCCGATGTCAGAAAAAGTTCTGGAGCCCCCTTGGGTTTTACCTCGGACTCCGAACCTTCTGTCCCAACACCAGGGTCAAGTTCTGCACTCCCATGTCAAAACTCTCAGCCTGGCTGCTTGGTTAATCCAGGGTCTATGGTTCATTCTCTCCTACCCAAGCAGGTTATGGATGTCATTTTAGAAGCCAGACGTCCTAGCACTAGAAAATCTTATGCAGGAAATTGGAAAAGATTTTGCACCTGGATGCAGGCTCAGGATTCGGATCCTCTTATTCCTAACATTCCTCTGATTTTACTTTATCTGACAGACCTCTTACATAAGGGTCTTTCTTTTTCTTCCATAAAGATACATGCCTCTGCTATTTCTGCTCATTATAATACAGACCCTCCAATCTTTTCCCACCAGCTCATGAGACAGTTTCTCAGAGGAGCTAAGAACTTAAGGCCCCCTAGATCTCCACCCATTCCTGCCTGGGATCTCAACTATGTTTTGGAAAAACTCACCTTACCTCCTTTTGAGCCTGCTGCCACATCTGACATCAAGTTTTTATCTTGGAAGACAGCCATCCTGTTAGCTCTGACCTCTGCCAGGAGAGTTTCGGAGTTGCAAGCTCTCATGGCTGTGGAAACTTATATTATTTTTCACCAAGACAGGGTGTCTTTAAGGACTAATCCTACTTTCATGCCTAAGGTGGTTTCCAAAGTGGCTTTAAATCAAATTATTCACCTGCCAACTTTTTTCCCCAGTCCTCAAAATAGGGGGGAAAGGATCTTGCATTCCTTGGATGTACACAGACAACTACGTTTTTACCTGGGCAGAACCAAGGACATCAGGAAATCAGAGCAATTGTTTGTTTCTTATGCTTCAAGTTCCCAAGGTAAAGCCATTTCAAAACAGACCATTTCTAAATGGATTGCTCATGGAATCAGATTTTGTTATTCACACCATGGAAAGCAAATCCCAGGGAGTATAAGGACTCACTCTACCAGAGCTGCTGCCACTTCAGCTGCCTTCCTCAGGGGAGTTCCTACCAAAGACATTTTGGAAGCTGCAACTTGGAGTTCAGTGCATACTTTTCCTAAGCACTACAATCTACCTCTCTACTTTAAGTCTAGGGCAGGCTTTGCTTCTGCAGTCTTGCAGGGCCTTTTAGCCGCCCCCTCTACTTTATGACCACCTCCCTTTTCTTCTGCTTTGGGATTCAACCCTACAGTCATGACTGCAACAGTGAAACACGATGAACATAGTACAGTTGTGTACACTTACCATAAATGTAGATGTTCGAGTGTCTTCACTGTTGCAGTCTGGGTTACCCTCCCTCCTGTCCCCTCTTATTTTTTCTTTTGTGTGGTTCCCTTCTTCACCCTTTTTCTGAGGTGTATTTGCAAAGGGTATGGGATTTTACTCATTTTGGAACACCTGACATCTGGGGCAAAAAAAACTGGAGAACATGGCGTCGGCTGCCAGCTTTGTACTCCTGGCGCTCTGACGTCAGGGAGCGTGGCTGAGCAGCCGACGCCGGACCCAGACTTTGGGATTCTGGCCGACCGAGGACTGCCTGCCGGCAGGGGAGAACCCTACAGTCATGACTGCAACAGTGAAGACACTCGAACATCTACATTTATGGTAAGTGTGCACAACTGTACTTTCCTTCTTTTCGCATGCAACCAGTACCTACATCCCTCGTTCATAACCTCCTTCAAAAACTCAAGCCATGCACCCCTTCTGCTGACTGTATACCAGCAGAATACCTGCAAATTGCAGCTAAAGTCATTGTCTACCCTATTTCTATCCTTATTAATAGAACTATTTCAGAGAGTAAAATCTCTCTTATATGGAAGGTCTCTCACATCATTCCTCTACACAAAGGTGGGGCATCAACTGATATTTCCAACTTTAGGCCAATCACCCTACCCTCTTCTATAGCTAAAATAATGGAAAAATGCATCCACCAACAACTACTTGACCATCTTCTCCACAACAATTTACTTGCCAACTGCCAACATGGTTTCAGACCATTCCATAGTACAACTGCCCTGCTATCCTTTTCTGACTGTATAAACAAAAATCGTAACAATAACACTCTTTCCTCCCCTTTGTTTATCGACCTTTCAAAAGCCTTTCAATATGGTCAACCATAATCTGCTTACGGAGGTATTAAAAGCCCATTCACTAGATGCACAGGCATTACTCTGGTTTAAATCCTATTTAGACAACCGACATCAAGCAGTCCTTTGGGACAATAAGCTTTCAACTGCCCTCTCCGTAAACCTTGGAGTACCTCAAGGCTCTATCCTAGGCCCTCTTCTCTTTTCAGTGCTTATTAATGACCTAAATACTAAAATTCCTCAAGCCACCTGCATACAATATGCTGATCATTCTACTTTAATCTGCTCAGCTAGCTCCCCAACCACACTCCAGACGCTCACCCAATCTGTATTTCATACTGTTGAAAATTGGTTCATGCAACACTGCCTCCTCCTGAACCCCAAAAAAACAAAATTATTACTCTTTACTCCTACTTTAAAATCACCACAATTTCTCTTCACTATAACCTCTAACAATGGAACCACCATGTCCCCTGATGCCACAACCCGTCTCCTGGGCATAACCATAGACAACAACCTTAGCTATGACAATCACATCAACACTACCATAAAATCTGTCAACAAAAAACTAGGTTCCCTGTATAGAATCAAACCCTTCCTTACACCAACAGCCAGAACCACTATAGCCTAGACTCATCTGATCTCTACCCTGTTCTATGCTTCTGCCATTTATACCAACCTTTCTAAAAACAACCTTAACAAACTTGCCACTAGCTATAATAACATTGCCAGATTTGCTACTGGCAATCCTTTTAGGACCCACCACTGTCTCAACCTCAAACAATTGGGATGGTTAGAACTGCAGCACCAACTACTCTGTCATCAACTTACTATAACCCAAAAGATACTTTCCACCCTAATAATACCTCAATTCTCACTAATCTGACTACCCCTTACAAAAACCTTACAACTCTTCGCTCAGCCAATAAGCTTCTAGTTTCCACTATTAAATCTAAAAACAAAGCTGGAGACTCACTTTTCACTAACACAGTGGGTAAAGCCTGGAACCAGCATCCAAGTGAACTTTCTACTCTCTCTTCCACACATCTTTTTAAAAAACATCTCAAAGAACATTTTAAAACTCACTGACTTTGCCCCTGCATGAACCCTGACTGATTTCCCACTTACTCATTCCTGCTCTCCCTTCTACTTCACCTCTCCAGTGTACTATATTGCTCAAATTTACAATGTCCTTTTTACTGTAGTATGTCTCCTACCTGTACTAACTGTAGTATGTTTCCTACCTGAAAAAAAAAATAAATAAAATTATTATAATTTTTTAAAAATGTATCACTCTTTCAGAAGGGAATATTTTTGTTTTTTTTGTCTCACAAATATTCCAATACTGTTGTTATCTGTACTTGATAATAGCTTTTTTATATAAATATTATATAATAATATTTTTCTGTCTATGCTTGGAGCTTTTCTCCCCGGGCTTCTACTGAAAATGGACATGTATCCAGTTAGACTAGCCCGGTCAACAAATGTAAATAAATAAATAACCAAAATAAATAAATAAATAAATAAATAATCATGGTTTAAAATGGGCCTACATGAAGCTAGAGAGATGATGGGGCTTTATCATTTTTAGGTATTACAGCCATCACCAGGATGTCAGATGCCTCCCCTCCTTTAAGCATGAGAAAATTATTGATAGATATGGGGAAAACTGTATACTTCTGCAACTTTTATTTTTTTTTTAGGATTTTGAATTGTCAGGCTCATATGTTAGTTTATTCTGACAAATTTTGAAATTATGAGGAATGATTTATCTGTAGTTTCTTCTTGTGAAGAAAAATCTGCTTTAAATAACATCAGTTAATATGTATTTTGTTGTGACTGTTTATTCTGTTTTTTCTTTTTTGCCAAAATTGGTTGAGAAAATAGAAAATCTCTTGGAAAATTTGAAAAGGAGGTCTAAAAAAATTTACACATTCCCTGAATCAGCTTCCCCTTTCATCACACATTTTGATCACCTGTGCAGTAGATCAGCTTCCCCTTTCATCACACATTTTGATCACCTCTGCAGTAGAAGGGCCAAACACTAAACCTGTACCCAGGGGAGAATTTAATGTCTAATTTTAACATCATCTGGAGGTTATGAAAATGCAGCCATGCAAAATTCTTCAAAACAGTACCAGTGACCGTAGCTTTGGAAGAAATATCAACAGTCATACACACTGTAAACAAAGAGTAGTGAACTGTGCAATAGAAGAAACTCAGTTTAAGAAGAAATGACAAGGGGAGGGTTCCAAAAAGAAGTCTTGAAACTTCCAAAACCAAGGATAGTCCAACAAGTCTAAATGGCTATTCAAGACACCTTGTGACCCCCTCCCATCCTGGGTGCCATTCCTCATCCTGCAGATCAGACTGTTTTGTTTCCAGCATCACATGATGTCCGTAGGAGTAAAAGAACCAGTTTATCCTTCCGAGTTGTAGGAGGGTTTTTATTCAAGAATGTTCCTAGTGCCAAAATAAGAAATTGCTTGGAGACCAGTTCTGGATCTTTCTTACCTAAACCTGTTTGTGATAGTGCCCAAATTCAAAATGATGTCACTTCAGAACCTCTTCTTCCTTTTTAAGTTACCTGGCAACACAAGAGTTAAAAGAGGCTTGTCATCATATCCCTATTCATTGAGACTTCTGATCTTTCATAAGATTTTGTGTGTCTGGATCACATTACTCTCTGTATTACCCCTTCAATTATCCACTGCACTAGTAGTGTTCCCAAAGTGTCTAGCTCCAGTAATAGTTCATTGCAGGCTACAGGATATCTACATTTTTGCATATTTAGATGACTTGCTTATCTTTGCAGAGTATTTTTCAAAATTTCAAGACTCTCTCTGTTGGGTGAGAGATCTCTTAAACTGTGAGGTTTCCAAGAGAACATTCAAAAGTCTTTCTTGATTCCTTCACACAGGATGGTGTTCCTGTGATGTCAGGTAGACACCTCAGTTCAAAGACCTTTTCTTCCACAGGAATAAAATAGATCTTTATCTTATAGGTTCATAGGTAGGTACTAGGCTATCGGCCCTGGGGCCTAGATAAGCCTAGCCAAAAAGGTTCCTTGGCTTTCGCCACCCAACAAAATTATTTTCCTGTGCCCCTGTCAAGCAGTGCCACAGAAGTGATCCCTGGGGTGAATTTTCTATTTCCCATCCAGTCATCAAGATTTTTCTTAAAAAGGGCCAATGAAGAGCTTTGCTTGACATGAATGGGTAGTTTGTTCCAGAGTATGGGAAGTCTCTGGGGCAGGAATCTATCCCTCCAGCATGTTCTGTTTATTGTGGTGACAAGATTTAGGTCCCTGCAGCATGTGGTTTGGCGTGATTGGGATTTATGTAAGTGTAGCATGTCCAATAGCTCTGGGTTTGACATAGTTTTGTATGTTAGGCAGAGGTTGCCTCTGAGTAGGTGATATGTGACTGAGTAGAGCTGGAGTTTTTTGAAACAGTCTGCGTATGGCATCTGATTGAGGCCAGTAATCCTCTTAGTGAGGTATTTCTGTGGCCTTTCCAATTGTTGTAGGTGTCTTGTGAGATACATGCCAAATGGGGCATTGTACTCTGTAATGGATCTGATGAGGGATGAGTAGAGAGGAACAATGACCTCCTTTTTTCTAGAGGAGAACCCTTTTGTGATGTGTGCCACGTAGAAAGATTTTCTGACTACTGTGGCAATGTGGTTATCAAAGGAGAGACTACTGTCCACCCGTGTCCCGAGGTCTTATATCACACTCTCAGTGTTTAGTGAGCTACCGCCTATGTGGTAGTTCATGGGTACCGAGTTTTTCCCAAAGGGGATGACAGTGCACTTCTCGGCATTGAGCTTGAGGCCATGACTTTGACACCAAGCATCTGTCTTTGTGAGGCCCTTTTGTAGAATGTCTACATCATTAGATGATTCTGTTATGGCTCCCAGTTTGCAATAATCTGTGAACTTTGTTAGCCAAAGACCTTCTGTGTTGGCCTGCACTTCAGAGAAGTAGATGCCAAACAGGAGTGGACCCAGGACTGAACCCTGTGTTACTCCACGGGTCTATATTAGAACACCGAACTTTCAAAATTTTGAGTGTTCTAATATCGACCCGTTTTCAGTGAACGCTGAAAATATCGAAGAAACAGAAAACTGAAATTTTTCCTAGGGAAAGAATTTGGTTGTCCGTTTCTGTTGCTTTGGTATTTTCAGTGCTGTGGTGGAAAGTTACAGGTTGGGTTCAGGTAAGTGTGCGATTGTGTGGACGTGAGGGTTAGGGTGGGGTAGGTGACTGTGCGCTAGTGACGGACCTTAGGGTTAGGGTTTGGGTTAAGGTAAGTGGATAGTTAGTGGTGTATGTATAGTTTACTGTAGGGTTAGGTGTAAGAGTTTAGGTGTATGTGTGTGGATTGCTACTTGTTTGGTGTGCTTGTGTTGTGTGTATGTGTTTTGGAACAGCAAATATTTTCCCTAGGAAAAAATGTGCTGTTCTGTATGTTCGATGTTTTAAATTTTCGATTCATAGGGTTCGATATTAGAACACTCGAAATTTTGAAAGTTTGGTGTTCTAAGATAGACCCGTACTCCACTCATCACTGGTCTGAAGTTGGACTTCTTTCAGTGAGCCAGTTAGGTATTTATGCCCAGTTTAGTGAGTTTATCTATAATTCCAGAGTGGGTGATGGTATCAAAAGCCTTGGTGAGGTCAGGATAAGCTGTGTGCACTACCTTGCCCTCATCTACAGCTCTAGTGACTGCTTCAAAGAAATCAATCAGGTTTAGTAGACATGATCTACCTTTTACAAACCCAAACTGAGTGAAGTCCAGGGTTTGGAGGTTACCTATGTCTTTGTTTATAAGCTCCAAGATGATACATTCCATAGCCTTGCAGACCAGGCTGGTCAGACTAATGGGATGGCAGTTTCCGGGGTCCATGGTGGCACCCCCTTTGTGGAGTGGGATAGCTGTCACTGTGTGCCATTTAGTAGGCACATAGCCTGAGGTGAGGCTGTGATTGAACATGTTACTTAGGTGAAGTGCCAGTTCGTTCTGTAGTTCATGCAATATGCAGCCTGGGATGTTGTCTGGTCCCATGGATGCTGTGTTCTTCGCTTTGGAGAGTGGAGCCTTTACTTGTTCATCCATGATTACAGGGGCTTTGCATTCTTCTGGTATTAAGATGGGCCCTTTGGAGGGTGAGTGGGGGGGGGGGGTTAAAGTTAGCACTGAACCTATCTGCCAGGATGTTGGCAATATTGGTTGGTTCTGTATATTTACTGCCATTGTGCTGTAGCTCAGAACAGATCTGAGTGTTGCCATTGAGATTATTGACATAGCTGTAGAATGCTTTGTGGTTGTCTTTGGAATTAGTGACGATTTTATTTTCATAACTGGCTTTGGAGGATTTTATGAGGGATCTCAGTTTCTTGCTGAGGTTGACCAGGGAGTTCCTCCAATCTTAGGATTTTACTCTTTTTGCAACAGCTTCTTCCATCTGTTGTAGAGTTTGTTTATGGCAGGGGACCACCAGATTGGCTTTCTTTTTTTTGGAGGATAGCGTCTTGGTTCTGTTGGGGATGGCACGATCCATGCACTAGTGTATGTGCTTATACAGTGCATTTGTGTAAGATTCTGTCTTAAGAAGCATGAAGTTGGCTTTGGAGTAGTTTTTGACTGTGGTTTCCTTAATGGGGGGTGGGGGTGGGATATGGATGTCTAGGGTGATTAGCTTGTGGTCGGATCTGACCAGCGAATTTATGAATTCCGGAAAACAAGCAAATGAGTTGGTACATGAGTAGTTTTCCTAGTTGATGGTGGAGTAGTTGAAATTGTCCATAATTAAGGTATTGGGTTGTAACTTAATATTTTCCAGTATCTTAAGAAATGAAGAGTGGGAATCCTGGGGCATAGTGGGGGATCTGTAACAAGCTACAACCTGGATTGCAGTCTTGCCCAGTGTTAGTTGCACTTGGATAATTTCGGATGCATTGTGTTGAGCAACTAGCCTGGAGGTGTGGATGTCCTTAATGAATATGGACACGTCTGTGCCATTAATGTTTCAATCCAGATTAGGTGGCTGAAAGGTGTGGTATGAATTATAGCCTGGTAATGCAGGGGAGCTCTCTGGAGCCTTGAACCAGGTCTGTGTCACTGCACAGATGTCGATGCTCTCCGTTTTAAGGAGTGCCTCGAGTGAGTGCATTTTGAGGTTTAGACTTTTAGCATTGAGTAGCATTACCCTCAGAGTCTGCTTGCTTGTACCTGTTACGGTGATGAGTTTAGCATTTGAACCTTGCCTAAAAAAGGCACTATAGGGGTGGCAAGAGCCTTAGCCAGTATCCGGAATCCCAGGGGCGACAGGTGCAGGCCATCTCTGGCAAAGCATCATGGTCTGTCGACCATGTCATCCCAGGCTGACAGATACTGGATCCCCTTAGAATGACACCAGAAGCTTAGCCAATTGTTGAAGTCAATCATTTGTCCTTGTACTGTGGTATCATTCTGGGCGACGGCAGGATGCTACTCAGATCTGTTTCTAAGGTTTTCCACTCAAAACTTCAGTCACTGCAAGGGAATTCCTTAGGATTTGAGTCTCATGGTATTTATGATTCTCATGATACCCCTGGCAAGACTCCACATGAGAAATATACAGTGGTATCTGAAAACACTTTGGTCCCAGCATTATCTTTGCAAATCCAAGTGCTGTGGTTTGTCAGAAGAGCTATCTTTTTGTGGAGACAACAGATATCCTTAAATCCAGGTCTAGAAATATATAAATGGATTAAGTGCCACTATACATTTACTAAGCACTGCTCTTGATTAACCTGGAAAAAAAGGTTTGTGATCTTGTATATAGTGTTATGTACTTGACTTTGTAGTGGACTTATTACACCATAAAACTCTTTACTGCAGTTATGCAAGATAATAGAAGAATAAACTGTGCCTGTTATGAAGTAGTGACATTGCCAGATGTAGAGTGTAACACATACATGTTAAAGCATTAGAAAAATGTGTTCTGGGTGGAAAAGTGTTCCTCAGGCTTCCTTCATAGAACTGTTAGCTAAAATTATTATCTTTAGCTTTGATTTGTTGTTTCTGTTTGCTTAGCAATAACTGATGTTCCAAACCATCATTTCTGCTTCCATTTGTTTTGTGTGTTTGGGAAATTGGAGCTCTTTTCTGTTTTTTGGCAGTCCTGTATTTTGTGAAGGTGCAGAGGTTTCCTCTGAACAAGTGTATACTGTCAGTTATGTTTCTCTGATCACATAAACATCAGTTCACAGTGGTCTTCCAGCATGGTTTGTTTCTGTTTGCCCTTTAAATGTGACAGTGCTGGCAGAATAAGAGCTTCTCTTGTTGGGTATAGGTTGGTAATGTTGAGCCTAGCAGGCATAAAATGAAGTATGACTTTTATTTTATTAGAAAAACATGCCCAGTAGTATCTATTTCATTCTCATGGTTCAATGATTTCTTAAGCATAAAGTAATGTCTGTCAGAACAAGTCTCTTTTTTTTTTTAAGAGATGGAACTTTAGAACATTCCTTTACTAAATTTGTGGTGTGGTATAATGAAAAGACTTATCGTAAAGGGAGTTTCCAGGAAGGTTTTTCTTGACAGGTTTCAAAATTTTACATTCATCTATGTGAAATGTAGGTTGCACGTTTCAGAGCAGTCCTCATTCACTTAATGAACTTGTACAGCTAGTGTTTGCTTTAATTTGGCTATTGTGATGCCTAGTGGGACAGTGAATGCCATATTCAGGCACTATCAAGTTTAACTTGGAAATAATCCGGCAGCACTGTAACATACTCCTTTGTTTTATAGTCTTGAGTGCCTGATTTTCTTCTGTATTTTGGTGGGGGGTGCTGCGGTAGCGTTGTCGCCTCACAGTAAGATGCTGTCCAGTTCGAATCTCAGTTAGAGCGTCTTCTGTGTGGAGAGATGCGTGAATGGGCGCACCTTCATTGAAGGTTGTGCGTCAGGGCTGGCAACTCGGTACTTAAAAATCAGCTGCCAATCATTAGCAGACCGGAGTTCCGCTGTGGTGACCCCTAACCGGGAAAAGCCGAAAGTCACAACAACATTTAAATATCTTTATATCACTGATTGCCCAGCCTTCCAGTTTTCACGTTTCCATTTTATTTTAACCTTTTTTATTATTCCTTTAGCGAGTACTATCTTGAGTCTGACCCACACAGTCTTGACTCTTCCTACCACCTTTGCTGATTCCCTGGATTTTCATTGTATGCATATTGTAGTGTCTCATTTACATTCAAGGAGTAGTATTTCTGCCAGATTCAGCTGGCTACTTGCAAATTTCTGTCATTCTGTGGAATGTTTACTGATGCGTACTGTTACCTCTGTCTGACAGGCTTTAAACAAACAGATATGTCAGATGTAAATTAAGAAATTGTTTATTCCTAAATGTTTTAGAGCTCAGTATATAAATGCTGTTTCACTCTGTGATGTCACTGAAAATCCCAGATGATGCCTTAATTTCATGCATATACCCTGATACTGATAGAAAAATGAATCATCAAACACACTACACTGGAAGGAAATTGGGCATTGATTTTTTTTTTTTGACTTTTGAGGACAGGAAAATTGATCCATAAAACAATGGTAATCCGGGTCTGTGCTCACACATAGAAGAAAAACTTCATCAAATGGCTATTCCATGAACAGTAATCCGTGAATGTGGCTTTCATCAAAGAGTGAAATCTTCTTAAAAATCATTGAAAGGTAATAATTGGCCAACAACAAGGAAGTACCGCACTGTATAAGGTAAACTAAGCAAAACCTTTAAACATTTGCCCTTTTCACCACTTTAGTGCAGTCTTGGAGTTGGTACCTTTCAATGATTTTTTTATGATTATTTCACTCTTCGATGAAAGCAATGTTCAGGGATTAGTGTGTGTGGAATAGCCGTTCCATGAAGTTTTTCTTTGATGTGTGAACATAGACCCTGGTAATCTACATTGCTGATTTGGCAAAACAACAACAAAAAAGAAAAGAAAAGTGTAAGGTTTACACTACACTCCAAGAAAAGCAGCTTTAGAAATCAGGAAACTTATTTTACTAGCTGAGAAAATGGGTTAACTTCCAAAAGACATTAAGACTTTACAAATGACCTTAGCTGTTGAATTACATACAGACATTTAGCGAATAATTTTTCTGTAAAAGCAAACCGTTAGGTATGAAGTGCTGTGGATGAGAAAGGTGCATGTCTGTGTTCACTATGGCTTGAGTTTTAGGTTCATAGGTATGCACTAGGCTATCTGCCCAAAGGCATTTATAAGCCTAGCTGGAATGTGTTGGCTTTCGCCGCCACCTTAGATTAGTTCCCTGTGCCTCTGTCCAGCAGAGCCACTGAAGTGATCTCCGGGGTAAACTTTCTGTTTCCCATCCATTCGTCAAAGTTTCTCTTGAAGAGTATTAGTGAGGAGCTCTGCCTAATGTAGATTGGAATCTTGTTCCAGAGCTTGGGAAGTCTCTGGGACAGGAATCTATCCCTCCAGCACGTCCTATTTATTGTTGTGGTGAGGTTTAGATCCCTAGAGCATGTGGCTCGAGGGGATAAGATTTTCTTTAGGTGGAGCATGTCCATCAGTTCTGGGTTGGACATGGCCTTGTATGTCAGGCAGAGATCACCTCTGAGAAGGCGGTATGCAACCGAGTACAGCTGGAGTTTCTTCAGACGAGCTGCATAGGGCATCTGTTTGAGGCCAGTAATCCGCTTGGTGAGGTGCTTCTGTGGTCTTTCCAGCTGTTGCAGGTGTCTTGTAAGGTACATCCCAAATGGGGTGCTGTACTCTCTGATGGGTCTGATTAGTGATGCATAGAGGGGCACAATGACCTCTTTTGATCTGGATGCAAACCCTTTTGTGATTAGGTGGGCCACATAGAAGGATTTTCTAACCACTTTGGCAATGTGATTATCAAAGGAGAGATTAAACAAGTTGTCGGTGCCTATGACATCCTGAGTTAGTGAAGGGATACAGAACACTGGGGAGTCAGCCAGTATGGAGAAAATTGAACATATCATGGACCTTTCCTTGTGCCTCTTTTTTTTTTTGGTGGGGGTTGTAAGGATGGCACTGGGCATTTCACTGGCAGAGACATAAGGAGAATGTTAGTTTGCATCTTGTGTCTGTGGCATTGCTAACTACCCCATGGATATGTGCAGGGGTCTGCAGTAAGTGGGAATGCTGCACATGTAGTCTGTTGTCGAGTATGAGGAAAAGTGAAGTGCTATGATGTGGAAAAACAAGCTGCTTTAACAGATTCCCAACTAATGCCTGAGAAGAAAAGGAGCTCTTCTATCAACAAATGATTGGGGCTTCATTGATACAGCCTGTTCAGTGCAGCATGTCTTGGTGATCCAGACCAGGAGAAAACCTCCAAGGACTTCAAACAGATGGATTAAAATCAACATTCCTGTAGCCCTGATGAAGTGGATACATTGGTTTTCAAAAATTCAAAAATTAACTTGTGCAAAAAAACAGTAGAAAAAATATTAAAAAATGTATTGTATGCAGGGAGATGGTTAGACAGATAAGAACATATCACACTTATCCTCTCAGAACCATTACTGACAAAGTTACAATATTTAAAAGCTCACTTTTATCCTTTGGCACCAACAGACACTACAAATCATGCTGATCTGAAATGCATTTCATTGGTGATGGTACTGAAGGGAAGAGGTAGTAAGACTAGACTAGAGTCACAGAAGGGGAAGTTCACTGTAATACACCAGCCTGAGATTAGGACCATTAGGACCATTATTCACTTACCTTAGATAGTGAATATGGAATGGTATTTAAATTCGGTGGGTTTTGTTCTCTAACTCCTTCCTGTGTGTTTACAACCTCAGAGTATTACAGGAAGGAGATATTTTGCATGATTATCTGTGTTTTATGATTTTACTTTGTTGTGACTTGCATAGTTATTGGTTTAGAACCTTATTTATTTTGGTGAATATTCTTACAGGTTCATAATTCATAATTCTGCAGCCAGGTTCTTAAGAGGCTTATCTTGATTATGACCATGTCACTGCTTTGTTTGTGGACTGCACTTGCTGCTGATGGCTTTAAGGTTAGCATTTAAGGTGTTGCCTATATCTTTCTGGGTGCTACACAGCTTGGGTCCTTTTAACTAAAGGAGATGCCTTACCACTAATATGTCTCCTTTTCTTGGCTTTTGAGGGACTGTTAGCATTTTCCAGGATGAATTTTCCATGCCTCTCAACTGTCCATGATTTTGGCTCATGATTTTACTCTGACCTCCAAAAATCAGTAATGCATTGGGGAAAAAAGTTGGTGAATTATAATTATCACATAATGACATTCATTACATTTGTGTACTACTGTTACTGCATAAAATGCATGTTAATTCATACACACCTTTATTGACAACTTTTTAAATCAGTGGGATGGTACTAATATTTATAAAGTGTCCAGGATTTAGATCCTTTGTCCCTGTCCTGATCCTGTTAACCTTTCAAAGAAACATTTAAGAAATGCACTGTGTGTGTGTGTGTGTGTGTGTGTGTGTGTGTGTGTGTGTGTGTGTGTGTGTGTGTGTGTGTGTGTGTATATATATATATATGTATATATATATATATATATATATATATATATATATATATATATATATATATATATAT
>NC_056730.1:363663961-363748961 GCF_019279795.1 Protopterus annectens | reverse complement strand
ATATGCTTCATACTCTGATCTTCTTTGCCTCCACTCTGAACACCACAGCTGAATATCGGTCTGAACACCCTTCGCTGGGCTTGTTTCTATCGAGCTGTAGATAAGTGGCCCACTAAGGTTCCTTCTTTTTCTTCTTTTATTTGTGTACTTTGGGTTTGTGTCATCCAGGAAGAGATAATGTAAGTATGGGATGCAGGTTCTTCATAAGGACCACCACTAAAAGTGTTTATTTTACATAGCTGCTTCACATGAGCATAACAAGTGTACCATTTGTCAAGCTTTTGTTCCCAAAATGCTTCACAGCCATCAGTTGTCTTTATCCATTTATCTTGAGAACCAACATCTCAAACTTTTGACCTAGGGTATCTTGGCTGAATCTACAGTGCTGAGGTACAGTCATTTCTTAAAAAGAAGACCATAAAGTCTTGGTCTGATTCTGTTGCTGTCCATCCTCTGCTGCACATCTCTGTCAAGTTAATTGAAGGCCCCAAAGACCATCTGCTACTGACACAATTTCCTCTGCTTCTCACATGTCCTCTGAGGCAATGCAGACGTCCTCTGTGGATGCTGAGGGGAAGTCACTGCTGATCATTTCCCAATGTCTAGGGGAATTGCCATCTTGGTGGTGGTGAGTGTTGTCTGACCTTCCTGACTCTGAAGGTAAGACTGTTGCTTTCTTATCAAGTTCCACTTCTCATGTTGTCTGTTACTCCATCAAATGTAGTTATAATACAGCTGATGCATCCTCCAGGTTCAGTTATGAGGAGGCACTCTCAGCTTTGCCTCAAGGTTTTACCTGATGATATTAAGGCTAAGCTTCTTGATGCTCCTTTGGACAATCAGAATCTCTTTGGTATGGCTGCTGCTGACTTGTTTAAGATTCCACAAGACAAAGGTAAAGTGATGCAGGATCTTAAACAAATCTTTGTTTCTCCCATACCCAAATTTCCTTCTAGGTCTGCCTTTGTGCATAAACAGCCAAAGAGGATTCCTAAGCATGTGTTTTTTGATAAACCCAGCAAGACTTCTAAAACTCAAAAGCTCCCTTTTCAGGACAAATCTGCCTCCATCTGACATACGTTCTCCCCTTCCCCTTGCCCAGGTTCCCCTGCCTGTCAGGCTTTCCTTGTGTCTCCCTCTCTGGCAACAGATCACTTCAGACTCCTGGTTCTGTCCATTATCCGTCACGCTTATTTTATAGCATGGAGATCCCTTTCCTCCTTCTCAGGTCTTCCTCAACCTCTTCTAGACCATCCTCCTTATTTTTCTGGAGTTCTGCAGGATTTACTGGATCAGGGTACCATTCATCTTATTCCAGAATTCCAAAAAGGAACAGGGTTTTACTCCAGAATGTTTCAGGTTCCCAGAAAAGAGGGGTCTTGGAGATCGGTCCTAGACCTCTCCTTTCTAAATACTTTTCTAAAGATTAGTTTGTTTTGGATGCTTTCCCCTCCAGACTCTGTTTCTGCTCTTATTTACACATGCTTTTCTGGTTTCCCTAGACCTAAAGGATGCATGCCTTCATAATCCCATTCACCCTCTCTTTGGGAAGTTCTTATGTTTCTTTGTTTCTGCCTCTCATTTTCAGTTCTCTGCTTTGCCCTTTGGTCTTTCTATGGCCTTAAGGGTGTTCTTGGAATCCAGATATTCCTATTACTGGATATCTTGGTTCTTCAGGCTCACTGTCAGTCCAGGCTTTTGCAGGTTCTGCACTGTATCATACTCCCCCTACACTGTCTGGGATTCACCATCAGTTCAAGAAGTCAAGTCTATCTCCTTCTCAAGACCACATTTTTTGGGTTGCAGGACCCAAACCATTCCAATGCTGGCTTTTCTTCCTTCTCCTAAAGTTCTGTCTCTGGTAACCTACTTCCACTCTCTACTTCCCCTTTCTCTCATTCTTGCAAGGGAATTTCTGAGTCCTGGGGGTTCATAGCATCTATCATTCCCATGCTCCCTCTCTGTCAAGTTTCATCTGAGAAAACTTCAGTGATACATAAAGATGGTTTTGGCTCCAGTATTGCCAACCTATGTAGTTTCCTGTTCTCTTACTACCTTGTCTTAAACTTGAGTTTCAGTTGTGGGTTCAGTAGACCTTTCTCAGTCCAGAACTGCCTTTTCAGACTCCTGCTTCTACCTAAGAGCTGTTCACAGATGCTTCTAATCTGGGGGTGAGGAGCCTTTTCCAACAGTCTGAGGGTTCAGGGTCTATGGCCCCTTCATCAGAGGTCAGATCACATCAGCATAAAAGAAATGAGGATTTTCCTTCTTATTCTTCAGGCCTTTCGTTCTCTTTGGTCTCCAGGCCATTTAAAGGTCTTTACAGACAGCACCACAGTCATGAGGTACATCAACAAACAGGGGAACACAAAATGTTATCTTCTTTGCAGAGTAGCCTTTCAGGCCTGGGATTTGGCTGTATGTTATCAGGTAACCCTCCAGGCAGTCTACATCCCTTTAGAACACAACATTGTAGCAGACTCCCTGAGCAGATTCAAGGCACAACCTCACAAATGGATGCTTCGCAGAAAGGTATTTCTGGACATAGTACATTGGTGGGGAATTCCTCAAGTGGATCTTTTTGGCTCCCCTCTGAACAGGGAACTTCCTCGCTTCTGTTCCACCCATATCCTCTGACTTAGAAGGTGGATGCCATACTCTTTTCTTTGAAAGGAATTTTCCTATATGCTTACCCTCCTCTTCCTCTGCTTGTCAGGGTCCTGCACAAGATCTGGAAAGATACTTCAAGAATCTTGCTCATGACTCCATTTTGACAGACAGCACTGGTTCCCCTTGTCTTTCACTTGTCCTGGGGCAATCATCACAAGTTACTTCACTGGATGGATCTTCTCACACAAGACAAGGGGTCCTCATTCACTATCACATGTCTATTCTTCAGCGGACACTTTGGGTGATAGGATTTTCATCCAATTTAAACATTTTTCTGAGGTTGTGCTTAGGGTTCTGCAAGAAGTTATGAAACCCACTTCCAGAAAAGCTTATATGGCTAAATGGAGAAGATTTTCTGTTTGATGTCTCAAGTATCACCAGGGTCCCTTCTCAGTGGGGGTCCTATTGGTCCTTTTTTACTTTTATGAACTGCTCCTTGCTGATTTTGCATGTTCTTCTGTTAAAGTTCATTAGTCAGTCTTTTCTTGTCTGCCCTTGAACCCACCATTGGCCTCTCATTTTGAGGTTGAACAATTCCTGAAAGTCACCCTTCTTATCAGGCCCCAAGAAAACCTTTTCCTCCTTCTTGGGACCTTAATTTTGTCATTTGAAAACTGACTCAGGCTCCTTTTTAGCTTGCTGCTGCTTCTTTGCATCTGGAAGACTGTTTTGTTGGTTGCCATTACTTCAGCCAACAGAGTTTCTGAACTTCAGGCTGTGGTGGTAATTCCTCTCTTTTTGATTTTTCATAGGGGCAGGGTGTCTCAGCATACTAATGCTATTTTTATGCCCGAGGTGGTCAATGAGTTGTCTCTCAATCAGTCTGGCCAGCTTCCTAACTTTTTTCCTTCTCCTCAATCTACTAGTGAGAAGGTTCTTCGCACTATGTAGACAATTCAGGTATTTGGAAAGGACAAAGGCTGTCTGCAAATTTGAGCAGCTTTTTGTTTCCTTTTATACTAGGACATTGCATTTGGTGGTTTCTAAGCAAATCGTCTCCTCCCGAATTTCTAAGGCAACTTCTGTTTTGTTATTTCTATTCATGGAAAACAGCTTTCTTCTTTAGTTCAAGCTCATTCTACAAGGGCAGTGACCTCTTCTGGAGCTTTCTTCAAAGGGTTGGATACTAGCTCTAACCTTGAAGCTGTCACTTGGTCCTCTGTCCACACTTTAAAACATTGAAATGTTGGATGCCATTTCGAGAACCAGAGCAGGATTTGCAAAGGCTGTCTTTCATGGGTTTGTGGAGGGCTTCCCTATGCCTTCCTCCTCCAATTCTTTTCAGTAGTTTGGGTAATCTCCCACATTATGAATACTGTAACAGTGATAAGGAAGGACATTGTACAGTTATGTAAAATCCTGCTATAACAGTAGATGTCCTTTTCACTGTTGCAGTATTCAGTCCCTTCCTTCTGCCCTCTTTTCTCTCTTTCTTCCAATAGGAACTGCTTGCTGTCCAAAATTTCTTCTTCTGTTTCTTTTTCTCTCTGGATATGCATGCTTTCCTTCCTAGTGAGGTTGCGCTAGTTCTCTTAGGGAGTTTCCATTCTAAGTATGGAGTGTATGTATATTACCTTTATGCCCTAAGCTAACATGGGAAGCATACATATGACTTGCAACTCTAGGGGACATAAAGGCTTTGGTATACTAGCCAGACTTTGGGCTGTTCTTAGCAGGAGATCCCACATGTTATGAATACTGCATCAGTGCTGTTATGTTAAGATTTTGCACAACTGTACTTTATTAAAGAAGCAATGCAGTGATTGTATGCCATTATAAACAGGTCAGATTATGTGTTTCTGTGGTACTTTTGATCTACATAAGAGGCAGCATTCAAAGACCAATGTTACATTTGTCAGACCTAGCATATTTGTTTAGATAAATAAATCTAAGATACAAAATATGCCTAATCTCAAAAAAACAAAACAATCCCAAATGTTTTGCAGCTAATGCTGTTTAATACTGAAATCAGGAAATCAAAGTGAATTTAGCACTTTCATTCATCAATTATAGGTTCATAGGTGTATACTAGGCCAACTACAGTTAGGGGCCTTGTAAACATATTTGTGCAACCCAAGTGTGACCCACAAATTTGATGTTTACAGGGGGTAATTACTGATTGCCTTTGTCCATCAGAGACATAGATGCCAGACCAGGAGTGAAGCTCTGATTACCCTTTTTCTCCAACATGTCATATTTATTTCACAAGTAAAATTTAGGTCTTTTGATCTAGTAGTTCTAATGCTGTTTGTTTTGCAGATGTGCAAAAGGTTCATTGGAACAGGGTCCAGGCATGCCTTGTATGCCAGTCAAAGATCACCTCTTAGAAGTCTGTGTGATACTCAGTAAAGAGTCAGGGCTTTGCGGTGTTCAACACAGAACAGTGTGGTTAGTTGCTGTATTGCTTTTGTAAGGAACCTTTGTAGACATTCCATTTGCTGCATGTCTCTGGCCAGGTACATACTGAAGGGAGCATTATACTCTATGGTGGGTCTGATGAGGGTTGAGAATAGTGGTACAAGAACCTCGCTGGACCTAGTAGCCAGCGTATTACATATAAGTTGAGTAACACAGAAGGATTTTCTTACTACCTTGGACACATGTTGGTCGAAGGCTAGGTTACTTTCTACATGAGTTCCCAGTTCACTGACTACTGAATCAAATTTTAAGGGAGTTTTATTGATATTTACCCAGGGTGGCTGACTTCCCAAAAGATACTTTAATGCATTTATTGACATTGTGTTTTAAGCCATGGCTTTGGCATCAAGCTTTTGTCTTTATTAGACCTTCTTGAAGGGTGTTTTCATCTTGGGGATATTCAAAGTTTGGTCCCAGTTTGCAATCATGTGCAAACTTGGTCAGCCCAAGGCCTTTGTAATTGGTTTTGACCTCCAAGAAGTAGATGCCAAAGATCTGCAGGCCCAGCACAGAGCTCTAATCTCCTCTGGTAACTGGCCTGTTTTGTTTGTGGAGATAGCCACACCAATGCTAACCTCTTGGGTCCTATCCATGAACCAGCTAACTATCCAGTATGTTATAAAGGGATTTAGGCCTAGTTCTGTAAGTTTATTGACAATGCCCAAGTGGGGTGTTATGTCATATGCTTTAGCTAGATCTATGTAGGCAGTATGCACTGCTTTCCCTTTATCCGTTAACTTAATAAGCTTTTCAAAGAACTCCACAGGTTGATTAAGCATACCTTTTGTTTGACAAAACCAAACTGGGATGGATCAAGTGTCTAGAGATCTCGTATGTCTTTGTTGACAATTTCCATGATAATTCTTTCCCCTGCTTTGCAAATAAGACTAGTCAGACTTAATGGTTCTGTAGTTTCCAGGATCTGTTTAATGTCCTCCCTTATGAAGTGGTATGACCATCACAGTCCTCCATTCTTGAGGTGCAAAGCCTGTTTAAGTCTGTAGTTAAATAATGACTCCAGGGGTCCTGATAAACCATATTTTAGATTATTCAGGAGGCATCCCGGGATGTTACTGGGGCATTGAGGCTGCGTTCATGGCTTTAGTTAGCGCAGCCTGTACGTGCTTAAGGATGTTGTAGTTGAGGAATGGCATACAAGTGTTCCCTTTGCCTTTCCATTATTCCCTCTCATTTGAAAGTTCTTGCAGAAAACAAAACAGAGCAAGTGCAAGGTCATTCTTATAGCCCCATTTTGGCTCAGCAAGCGTAGTTCACGTTGTTGTGGCTTTATTTTGTAGAGAAGTCTGTCTAGCAACACCGCCTTATTCTTCATTCCCTCAGGTTAGTCACTTGGTTTCTCTACTTTTGTTTGTTGCTAAGAACACATCCTGCCATGAGAGGGTTGTGCTTGTCCTCAAACGCTTCTGTCCAGACACCCAGTAGCAGAAAAAATGTACAAGAGCAAGTGGATGTGTTTTTGTGTTGGACTACTTTTCATTTCCTGTTCCTGTAATCTTGATCTACCTTGCTCAGATATTTTACTCTGACCATAGCTATGCTTCTGTTAATGTTCATCTGTGTTCCTGCTGTAAATTGGATGTTTTTTATGAGGTCTCCATTTAGAGAGCATATTCTTCCTTGGGACTTGTTTTAGAGAAACAGACCTTTTCTCCTTTTGAGCCAACTTATAGGGTAGACTTTAAGTATCTATCATAGAAAGCTCTTTTTGTGGTTGCTGTTACCTAAGCAAGGCAAATCATAGGATCATAGGAGGTTACTAGGCTAATGGCCCAGGGCCCTTACAAGCCTAGCCCAATTCAACCCATGTTCCCAAGGGTGTATGATTCAAGCAGACACTAAAATCAGCATCTATTGCCCTTGTCCAAGAGGGACACAGGTAGAGCCCCCAGGTGAATTTATGGTTACCTGTCCTGTTGTCTAAACTGTGCTTAAGTAGGGCCAACAAGGGGCTTTGTTTAATATGAATAGGAAGCTTGTTCCAAAGGGGATCACAAAGCGGTCACTTTCAAAGTTACCATCTCCCCTGAGCCCTCCATAGCTAGGGTCAAACAAAAAACTTCTCAAAAGTAGATTACAACCTCCTTAGGGAAGGTATAAACAGCTTCACAAGCCCCTTCCCTTCAATAGGAACTGGCACATATGTCCAGACCTACACCAAAGTACTATACAAGCATCTATATAGCTACATGGAATCGGGAATACCAGACAGGACAAAATCCTCCTCCTTAAGGAAGAGTAAACCTGTGTTGTGGACATCTGCAATAAGTAAACTGTGTAATAAAAGGAAAAAATTGCTGGCCAGGACCAAGAAGGAGCAGGTGCCTAATTGGAAGCAATCTCTCCTTAGCCTGAACAAGCAAATAATAGTACTAGTGAAATCCTCCAAAGCAAACATCGAGTCCAAACTCGCCACATGTACTAAAGACAGTCATAAGGCCTTCTTCAGATGTGTCTGCAATCTCAAAGGAAGCACTCAGATCTGCTCAGAACTGGTGGTCAAGGACACCACATACACAAACACTGTAGATATAGCCAACCTGCTGGCAGACAGGATCAGTGAAAACTTCACCCCTGTGCTCCCCATCAGTAAATCAGGACATCCCCAGCACCTGACCCCTCTCCTTATCTTAAGTCATCCCTGCGGTCCCAAAGGCAAAACATACAGACTCCATGGGACCAAATAACATCTCAGGCTGCATCCTACATGAACTCAGTCAGGAACTTGCAGCACCATTAGGCACCCTGTTCAACCAAAGCCTGAGTATCAGCTTTGTCCCAGCCGAGTGGAGGACAGCCACTATCATCCCTTTGCACAAAGGTGGAGCATCCACCGATCCATGAAATTATAGACCCGTCAGCCTAACTAGCCTGATCTGCAAGGCAGTTCAACGGATTATCATGGACCTCATTAACAAGGACATTGGCAACCTCCAAACACTTAATCCCACACAGTTTGGTTTTGTCAAGGAGAGGTCATGCCTGTTAAATTTGGTCGACTTCTCTGAGACAGTCACCAAAGCCATGAATGAGGGGAAGATGGTGCACACTGCCTACCTTGACCTGGCCAAAGCCTTTGATACTATTCACCACTCAGGTATAGTAGGTAAGCTCTCTCAACTAGACATCAATCAATATGTTACCAGATGAATAGCAAACTGGCTCACTGATAAAACCCACTTAGTCAAAATAGGGAAAGCCACCTCAAGCACTAGACCCATAACAAGCAGTGTACTCCAGGGATCAGTCTTGGGGCCTCTGTTGTTTGTGATATACTTTTCTGAGGAGGAGGCCAAAACCAGTGGGCTATGGCTGACCAGGTTTGCCCATGACTGCAAGCTGGGTGTTGTCATCAATTTCCTTAGTGATGTGGACATCATCCAAGAGGGTCTCACCCAAACAAATGACTGGTGCCGGGAGCAGGGTCTCAAACTGAATGCCAAAAAATGCATCATCATCCCCTTTGGGAAGAGTGGCATCCCCACAAATTATCAAATTAATAACAAGGTCCTAAGTGAGCAATCAGTCGTGAGGGACTTGGGCACCCAGGTTGATAGCAAACTGACTTTTGACCACCATATTGCCTCCATTGTACGAAAAGCTTTCTACATAGCCCACCTTATTAATAAGAGTATTTTATCCATGGACATTCCTGTATTCTTCCCTTATAAGACCCATTATTGAGTACAATGTCCCTCTTTCGGCATGTACCTCACAAAGCACATGCAGCAGCTGGAGAGACCACAAAGGTTCCTCACCAGAAGAATCCAGGGCCTCAAGCATCTAGCCTATACAGATAGGCTAAAAGCCTATCCTTCTACTCAGTCTCATACAGCCTACTCAGAGGTGACCCCTGTCTGGCATACAAAGCAATCTCAGACACTGTCTTGATGGGACTGTTGCATATCTGCAAATCAAGCTCCACTCAAGTAACCTGTATGCGCGACCTTAACATGTTCTGTGACATCAGTAGGACTTGTTGGCGGGACAGATTTGTGTTCCAGAGACTCCCCCTTCTGTGGAATAGACTCCCTTTCCATGTCAAGCAGAGTACCTCATTAACCCTTTTTAAGTGCAGCCTGGGTAACTGGATGGGGAACAGAAAATACACCCCTGGGATTCCACCTGTGTCCCTGCTGGACAGAGGCATCAGATCCTGACTTATCAGAACATAGGCTAAATTATTGGCTAGGCTTGTAAGGGCCTCAAGGCCAGTAGTCGAGTAACTTCCTGTGATCCTATAAAAGGTGAGACATCCTCTGTGAGAAAAATCTGTCTCTCCAGCAAATTCTGTTGATGTCACATATCAGGTTAAGGTCCTTTGAGTGAGTGACCCCTGTGCCATTTGACTTGTGAATGTGCAGCATTTCCATCAAAGCTGGGTCACAGATTGCTCTATATGCATGACACAGGTCAACTCTGAGCAGTCTGTATGACACAAGAGTAAAGTGACAATGATTTCAGTCCATCTGCATAAGACAGATCTTGAAGACCCTGACTTTTCTTCATAAGGAACCTTTCTGGTCTCTCCAATTGCTGCAGGTGTTTGGACAGGAAAATACTAAAGGGAGCACTGTACTCTGTTATTGGCCTGATGATGGAACAGTACAAGGGGGTTATAACTTCTTTTTTCTGGAGGCAATGCTCTTACTTATGAGATGAGCAATATGCAATTTATGAAACTTCAGGTCTTCTGCTTGCTGTCCTCATATATATTCTTTCACAAATGCTGGGTAGTCTTATAAACCAGTATGGTCTTCATAGGGAAAAAGGAAAAGAAAATAGAAAACCAAATCTAAATCAAGCTACTAGTCTCCTAGTATTTCATCCAAGTTATTCCTATATGGGAGAGTATTTGTTACACCGTGTGAATGTGTGGAGGCAACTAAGACTTTACATGGACCAAAACCATTTGGAAAGGTTTCACAGCTTTTTCTGTCCCATTCTTCATAGCGGAATTGGCATGAACGTTTCAAGAGTGATTTTGAGTAGCTGGCTTTCAGACTGTATTTAGTTCTGTTATGATAAATTTAACAAAGTGGTGTTTAATGTACTATTCACTGTTGCAGCCCTCATCTTGGGATATCCTGCCTGCAGGTTGCCATGCAGTTCATCCAGTAGTCCAGGACTGTACCATCCATCAGTGACTTCTGCAGATTCCCTCTCAGTGCCATAAAAGGAAGGAATTCAGTGTTTTAAAGTATCATCAGCTAGTGCCATCTTTAGAGCTTTCTGGCTGTGCAGTTCAGTATACTTGCATGATTTTCAGCATCATCATTCTTTGGGTTGGTCTGCTTTCAGACGAAAGAGAAGTACCCCTTAGGGAAATGTTCTTGTTCTTATAGTTGTGTTGTAGCAGTCTTGTCTTCCCATGTCTGATAGTGATTCAGTTTGAGAAGTCTTTCTCAAAGTTAATAATTTCTCTTAGACTTTTGCTGTCACAGCCTTTTCCACATTGAGCCTGTGATGCCTGTCTGCTTTGTACCAGCTTCACCATAAAGACTGTAATGTCCCCACTCTGGACCAGTAATCGGGAAGCCTGATTCCTCACCACTAGCACTGGAGAGGGACATTCACTTGAAACAAAAATGGATACACCCAGTATTTCCAGATGCAGCTCTCTGCATCAAGCACAGTTTCCCTTAAGAGCACACAGGGAACACAGTCTGGGGGCAGGTTTTTCTCTTTGTCTGTCCAGATCCCCAAAGACTCTGGCACAGCTTTAGAGTTGAGTCCTCAGCTGAGTATCCAAGCCAAGTCCTTCACTACACTTTATGTGAAAGCAGTGATTCATGTCCCTGCTCCAAGCAGCTGACACACACACACTTGGGGATTTGTTTTTCACACACACACACACACACACACACACACACACACACACACACACACACATACTTGTGAAAGGCTGGCACAGATTTACTAGCTATGCCCCCTTCTGCCCAGACTGTAAGGTAGTTACACTGCAACCAGACACTCTAAAGCCAGCTACTCTAAAGCTGTTACAAGGGTACCCAATTATACTGAGTGAAATTAATATTAATACAAATTATAGTGTTTGGCAATGTAGTAAGGATTTCAGGAGTGGCCACAGAGTCACCAAATAAATATAAGTACTCTCAAAGGTTAAAATATTCTTTAAAGGACCAAATGCAAAATTTAAATATATTTAATGTTGTTGTGTCTTTCGGCTTTTCCCAGTTAGGGGCCGCCACAGCAGAACACCGGTCCGCTAATGATTGGTAGTTGATTTTTACGTGCCAAGTTTCCAGCCCTGATGCACAACCTTCAACGAAGGTACGCCCATTCACGCATGTCTCCACGCAGGGGACACTCTAGCTTAGAATCGAACCGGACAGTGTCTTACTGTGAGGCGACAAATAATAAAAGAACATGAAAATACTAAATATCTGTTTACAATAAATGCCAGAGTTTCAGTCACAGGAAATATTAAAATAACACAGACAAATAGATTCATACAGATACAGAAAAACAGTACTTAAGTAATCTCACTATATATTTCCTGACTGATCTAAAGAATTACTATTCCTTGGTCACTTACTAGAGCAAGGAAATATGAAGTAGGTGAGGGGTCTTTCTTTGTCAGATTCTAAAAAATATGGTGACCTAAGACTTCAGTCTCAGCTAGTATTAAAAAAGTATTTTAGTGATAGATTACAGAATGACATCACATACATCTGGTCATCTGACTTCTGGTTCCCATGCTACCTCCTTGGCTAGAAGCTGCCAGGATTTATCATATATGTGTCAATAATACACATACGTAGAGCCTTGCGAAGATCTGCTGCAGCTTCTGGAAGTCATAAAACAATTTCAAACGTCTACCCTTCCAGAGTAACAATTAGTTCACTGCTATAGACAATACAGAAGTAGTCCTAGTCCTTGTTTTCCCCAGACATTTTGTCTCTGGGTACAATCAGAACTGTAAGATACAATCTTTGTGGCCTAAACTAATTAATTTAATTTCTAACTATTTTTCAAAGTTAGCTGGATTGAGATTAGCCTATACATTTAATCAGTTACACTACAGCACAGTCTGGTATGCATGTATATTTCTTTTTCTGTCCAGCATGGCACGCTGTTTGCGCATTTTCAATACAAGCAGCTTTACAAATACATTTTTCAACACAAGCACCTGTACAAATCAGTTTGATATACAAATGACATGGGAGGGTAGAATACTCAAAAGATTTGGAAAACAGACTTTATACATATGATACCTTGGCTTTCAGAGCCTTTAACTGCCAGCCCCCGATGCTTGCTTACCAGCAGTCAATGTTTCCAAAGATGAAGGTCATGGTAGGGGGGATCACAGACAATCAGCAGCTTATGTGGGATGAGGAGAAAGGGACTACTGCCCTTGGTTCTTAGAGGTAGGGGGCACGATCAGACATCCATCATCCCGATCACTGTTTAGTGCAATACCAGCTTTCAAAAGCCAGTATTGTATTTGCGATCAAAATTGAGCTTTGTATTGATCTGTCTAAACTTTAGTAACTGCTTGCTATATTGTAGCAAGCAGTCTGCTACAGTTTAAAAAATATATATTTTCTTTAAGTAAAATGTAAGGAAGGAGGGTTGGGGCAGAGCAAGGAAATGGGACCTGAATGGCTGAGGAGTTGGGTCGCTTGTTGGTGGGACCAGCACAGGACACTGGTTGAACCAGCTACAGTTTTGCAGACAAGGATCTAAAGCAGTAGATGCTTGAACTGTGTGACCTCTCAGCACAGATTTCTAAGCACATCAAGAAATGTGGTTATGATTCTGTAGATTTATGATGCAGGGCAACAGTAACATGGTGATAATTTGGAGACATTCCTAGCTGATACACAGACCCTGCCAGACCATGTGAAGATAAAGCTGCTAAGTAGACCGTTAGATAAAGGCCTCCTCTTTAAAACTCTTGCTGAAGGTGTCTCCCAAAGATCGTAGGAAAAAAAACAAGACTGCGCAGTCAGTCAAGCAGCTTTTTCACTTCTCAGGTAGTAAAATAATCAGAAATTACCTTATCAAATTGTGAACTTTTTACCCCAAACAAGACAAACACAAGAATGACAAGGAAAACAAGGCTAGGTTTAGAAAAGACTGGCAAGTGAAACCAAAGTACAAGCTGGGAACCACCAAGAACATGACTTGCAGAGGAAAGAGCCATGGCACAGCCTATCTGCTCCTCCGCCCCCCCCCCCCAAAAAAAAAAAAAAACACATCCCAACCTACTCCTGCTACAGTCTCAATGCATAGTCTCCCTCCAGTAAAGAAAGGATGATGTCTGGTATTATTTGTTGAATAGTGGAAAACTACTATCTCAGCAGAAGTGAATTATAAAAGTTCTATTGCAGGTTTTAAGCAGGCCATAGTTTGGTTTAGATACCACCATTACCTCTTCTATTTCCTCAATCCTTTCTTGTCAATCTGAACCTGAAGGATCCCTACCCACACATTCCTATTGCCAGCAACCACAGAGGTTATAGCAGGGAAGAGCATTACCAGCTCACCTCCTCACCCGCTGGCTTGTCTTTTGCATCCAGGGTGCTCCCAATTGAAATGTCAGCACTCTTAACACTGAGTGCTGACACACACACACACACACACACACACACACACACACACACACACACACACACACACACACACACACACACACACACACACAAAACTGAAAATGCCGGAGAGTAGTAAATCTCAAACATATCTCTTCTCCTTTAAACTTGATTTTGCTGGGAGGTTATCCCCCCTGTACCCTCAATGTGGGAGCACAAGCCCCCACACCCTGACTTATAAATACCCACTCCAAGATTGCCATACCTTGGAGAAAAAGAGTATGTTACAAAAAATGGTCATCTTGGGCTTGCTTATGTGCAAGTCCATTTTTTTTTCCAGCTATTCGGTCTCTGTATTTTGGGACTTGCTCATGCAGGTCCTGACATTTCAAATGGTTACTCATTCAAGGTCTTTACCAAATTCATGACTCCAGTAATATCCTTTTGCAGGACAAAGGGCATTCACATTTATCTATATCCAGATGACTACTCTGTTCAAGCAGAGCCCCCATGGAGAAAATCCACAAGGCCTTGAATTTCCCTCTGTTAATTAAGGGAACTGGGTCTGTCCATCAATCTGGAAACGCCCAACATGTCCACAGCAGGGTGATTTTTTTTTTGTGCGAGTCCTGTTCATCACAGAGCTGTAGAATGCCTTTTTAGCAGAGTTCAAAGTACTGTCTCTGATTATCTTCCATCGACAAGTGGACTCAAAGCTCTACCTGGCTTTTTTTGTATCCTCATGGTGCCTGTAGCAAGACTATGCTTGATGAAATTACAGTGGTCCTTCAGCAATAGATGAAGCCAGCATTCTGAGTTTCTGGAGGCCCACACCCTTGTCCTCCCTTGCATAAAGTGAAAGCTCTCATGGTGGATAGGGCAGTTACAATTCATTTGGATTACCCCAGTCTACCCAAAGTCTGACCACAGGCTCCTCAGCACTACCTTGGGAAGCCTATATAGGATCACTGAAAGTACAGGGCACATGAGATCAAAGCATAAGGAAGTAACACATGCATGTGAAAGAAATGATGGCTATGGTTCTAGCAACAGATTTAGGCAGATGGAACAACCCAAGTCTGTGCAGGCAGCACCACTGGCATGTTGTAGGTCAACAAACAAGTGGGGGCTCACCTCTACCTCCTATGTAGATTAAAAGTTCAGGCTTGGGAGCCTGCACAGGAGATGGGCATGACTTTCAGGGAAAACTACCTTTCCTTTTAGAAGATTTTGTGGCAGTCGAGCAGATCACAGGTGGGCCCACACTAATAGATCATAAACAGAGACATTCATCTGGATTTGATCAAAACTTGAGGTGTGCCAGAAGTACACCTTTTTGCCTCACCAGATATCTGGAAGCTTAGTAAGTTCTGCCACAGAACAGCAACTCCAATGGCATGGAAAACACATGCATTCTCCCTTAAATGAACTGGTCTAGTTAAGTAAACATTCCTGTTATACCCTTGATCTCCATAGCATTGCAAAAGATCAAAAAGAAGAGACCAAAACTCATTCTGATAGCCCCCTTTTGGCCAAGATGTTACTGGTTCTTCCTCCTGCTTAGCATGGAAAAAATAAGCTTGCTGGACCTTCTAACTTAGAAAAAAGGGCCCCTCATGCACCCCATTCGAACCACTGTACAGCTGACAGCTTGGGTGAACTTTCCTTAAGCCTAGCCAAGTACTATTGTCAAAGGATTTGCTAAATGTTATGAATAAAGCTATGAAACTAAACAAATAAACAAGAAATAATATGTAGAAGAATGGAAGTGCCCCCCCCCCCCCCCCGTGCCAGTCCTCTGGACTGTCAGACCTTTTCAAGATATGTCCTGTCCTATGCTTTCTTAAATATCCATGTTTCTGCTGTCTGTCTGCTTCAGCATGGACCTTCCCCAGGTAGTTACAATTATCAGTGAAACAGTTTTTGAGAAGGCCTTTGCAACTTTGACTTCAAAGAAAGAAAATTTCTCCAACAAGGAAACTCAGTTATCTTTTGCAAAAGCTAACCTTATTTGAACCAGCTGCTCCAGTACCACTAAGGTGTTTATTCTGGAAGACGATATTCATGTTGGCTGTAACATCTGCTTGAAGGATTTCAGAACTGCAAGCACTGATATGCATGGAACGCTTCCGGCTCTTTCACCAGAATAGGATGCCTCTTCTCACCAATCACTCTTTCATGCCTAAAGTAGTGACTGAGATGTCCTTACATCAGACGATTCACCTATCCCTTTTTCCTATGCCTCAAAACAAAGGGGAAGGAATGGTGCATTTTATGGATGTCTGTAGACAACAAAGATTTTATCTAGACACAGCAATGGTACTCAGAAAAATAAACTCTTTTTTGTCCTTTGCTAAGTGTAAGGAAGGAAAAAATGGTCAGTAAGCAAACACATGTATGTGTTATTGTTCTGCTTTTGGTTAGTCTGCCCCACACAATAAGATTGTCAATTCTACCAGGGCCGCAACAGCCCCCACAGCATTCCTCTGAGGAATCATTACCCAGTTCATTTTGGACTAAGCAACTTGGCATTCAGTTCACTTTTTCTAAATACTGTAACCTCTTTTGTGGCATTCAACACTAGGTAGGTTTTGCCTCCGGCATCCTGCATAGTCTGCTCTCTTAGATCACTTTTTTTGGCTTACTAGCCATTGCTTTTATGTTCTGAGAGTTATCCCGTAGATGAGGACTGCAACAGTAAATAGTACAGTGAACACAATACAGTTGTGTTAGGAACTTAACAATAAATGTAGATGTTTGAATACATTCATTGCTGCAGCCCATATTCCTTCCCACATTCTTCTTTTGTTCCTCTCTTTGACACCCTAAAAATGCCCATTTTATCCTTCAGTTTTTCTCTCGCATCCCTCCCAGACCCTTCCTTCTTTGATCTTCTTCTTATACTTCCTGAAGACTGACATTGGGGATCTCTGTAGCAGACCTCATGGTCAAGGGGGTTGCACCTTCCTGTTCCTAACATGCTGTGTTCATGGGGGCCAAGCTTCTGGCATAACCAAGGCAAAAAAGGTATAAAGGTAATGTTAACCATTGCCCTTCATATCCCAACACCCTTACATGGTAGTGGGAGAGAGGGTGGACCAAAGCCACTGGGATAAGGTGCACTCTCTCTCCCACTACCGTGTAAGGGTGTTGGGATATGAAGGGCAATGGTTAACATTACATGGTAGTGGGAGAGAGAGTGGACCAAAGCCACTGGGATAAGGTACAACACTAGAAGTTGAGCTAACTGTTCAACTGCCTGCAGGCAAGACATCCCAGAGATCATTGCCATCATCATCAACCGCTCCCCTTTTCCCATTTCCTACATGGGGTTGGGTTATCGTGTCAACTGTCACCATCTCTTTCCATTTAGTGTCAGTCTCCTGCCTTCTTCAACACTCTTGTCACAGTTTCTCTCACACAATCCATCCACCCCTTTGCTAGATGCCCTTGTTTCCTCTTGCATTCTGTTTGTTCCAAATCTTCACCAGATTGTCTTCTGCTTTCCTGCACATGTGCCCAAACCATAGTTGTCTGTTCTCTTTGACCTTCTGTGCAACTGAAGCTACTTTGGCTTTTGCTGTTATGTCCTCATTTCTACATCTGTTCCACAGTGTGCATCTTACCATCCATCTCAGGCACTTCATCTTCATCACCTAGCTTCCTCAACTAATATGCCTTTACTGCCCAGGTTTCTGTACCATACACCAGTACTGGTCTCACCACTGTTTTGTACACCTTACTTTTTAGTTTCTTTGGTATTCTTCTGTCACATACAACACCTGATACTCTGTGCCATATGGCTGCAAGCCCCTCTGATTCTAGCTTTGATGTCCTCATTTGGACTTTGCTTCTCCTCAACCACCCCTACCAGATACTTGAAGCTGATAACCTGTTCCACTATTTTCCCTTCAATCTTAATTCCCATCTTCTTCTGAACTCCACCATTTGTTGCCATTACAACTGTCTTAACTTTACTAATTTTCATCCCATGTGACTTTGCATGCCATGTCACTATTCTTTGCTGAAGTTCTTGGTCAGAGTCTGCCTGTAATGCCATATTGTCTGCATACAACAACTATGTTGATCTGTCCCCTCCAACCTGTTTACTAATCTAGTCCATCACCAGTATGAACAGCAGTGGGCTCAGAACTGAACCCTGGTGCACACTTACTTCCACAAGGAACCCTTCCGTGAGACTGAACACTACTTGAGTCATTGGGTAGTACAGCTTCTGTGGGGTTTTCTTCATTCAGAAGATGCTGAAAGTACTCCTTCCATCTGCCTTTGATATTCTGTGGACTTGGTGAGTAAGTTGCTGCTGGCATCTCTAATGAAGGGTGTCTGGCTATCTTCTTTATCTTTCTGTGTTTGCCTTGCAACCTGATGTAGTTTCTTTGTGCCATCTACTGACTGACTTTTCAGAAGCTGGTAGAGTGTCTCTGATGCCTTGTTCTTTGCTACTGCAACTGCTCTCTCTGCCTCTTTGTTAACCAACCAGTATTCTTACCTAGTCTGGTCCATCTTTTCTGTCTGCTACTTTTTCTTGCATCTTTCTTTTGTTGACTTCCCGGGCTTCTGCATTCCACCACCAGCTTTCCTTATGTATCTTATTTCCATACCTTTCTCGGCCACATATCTGCTCTACAGTCTTCACATATGCTGTTTGAGTCACTGCCAGTCTTCTTCAACTCCACCTATTTCCTCTTCTTCTTGAGGTGCTAGAGCCCTGAGTAATTCCTTGAACTGTTGTGCTTTCTCTCCAGTCAACTTCTAGGTCTTCAACCTGCTCTCTGTTGACCTTAGAGCCTTTTCTGACCACTGCTTGCAGCTGATTGTGGCAACCAATAGCTTATGTTGTGTGCCAACTGTTTCACCGTAGATAATTTTGCAATCACTAATTCTAGCCCTAGTGCTATTTCTTACTAGAAGGAAGTCTACCTGAGTTGCATGTTGGCCACTCTTGTATATGAGCTTGTGGCTGTCTGTCTTTCTGAACCATGTGTTTACTACTATCAAGCCATTTGCCAGATAAAATGGCAGTGTAGAATGGCCTGTCCTTCTTTATTCCAGTTGCCCTACCCATGTGGACCAAGGCATTCCTCATATGGTTAGGTGCATTCAAGTCATCCATTATTAACTCCAGTTCATGTTGCCCTGCTTTATTTAGTAGGTCCTGAAACTGCTGTCTGACTGCCCTCTTTTTCCTCAATATCACAACCCTGCTGTGGAGTATAGACTGAGATTATGAATACTGCTCTTTCATTAGGCTGGAGTCTGTCAGTAATTCTGATGACATCCCTTACTGCCTTCTGAAGCTTCTACCTTACCACATTTCCCACACCATTTATGGCCTGTTCTCTTCCTGAGTAGTAGACTCTGGATCCAAAGCCAAGTGGCTTTGTTGCTTTACTGCATTACCCTTCCATCTTGTCTCCTCTATACATAGAATGCCCAGCCTGCCCCTTACCATCATGCCATTCACTTTCAAGCTGCATTCTGTCATTGAACCTACACTGAGTGTAACAATTCTTTTATTTTATTTTATTTTATTTAACATTTGTTAACCAGAAAAGTCCGACTTGGAGCAAAGCCAATTTTCAGCAGAGGCCCAAGGAGAAACGCTCCAGATGCATGTCTTTGTAATGTGGGAGGAAACTGGAGTACCCGGAGGAAACCCACACGAGCGCAGGGAGGACATGCAGACTCCACACAGAAGGCACCCCGGCTGAGAATCAAACCAGAGAACCTCTTGCTGTGAGGTGACAACGCTACTGCTGCACCACTGCGCTGTCCAATTCTTAGTTCATGTTTAGCAGGTTGATTGGTTTTACGTCTGGCATTTGCTCAATAGAGCTATCCCAGATAATCCAGGCTGGGCAACTGGACATCAGCCAGCCAATAGCTTATTAACCAGGGCCGCTGGGCTTTAGGGCAAGCACACACTGGCCAGTAGGGGCAAATACACCCCTCCCACCATCAGCATGGGTCCCTGGAGTAGGTCAGGCCCTCAATCCACTTATCACTGGCAAATACCTATGCCCATTTAGTGACATTAGTCAACATGACTGAATCATCTACAGCCATATTTTTATGTCATTGTGTGGCTAGCCCTGATACTGGGTGCAGTCTGTGGTCCGTGTTCTACTGCACACCACATTAGATGCCCAAAGTTGTTGAGTTATACAATAGGGCACCATGTAGAGTCTATCCTGGTGCTTACAGCACCATTCTTTAGGTGAGTTTGAGATGGAAACACTCAGCATGTTTATCGGAGGTGGGTGGAATCCGCTAGAGACACAGGGAGAACATGCAAACTCCAAACAGGCATTGGCAGGAGGTCAGGTCGAACATTGTGTATTGGAGGCAAAGACCTTAACCATTATGCCAACTGGTCTCTCTTTCCCAAAGATGAGGGCTAAGCTGCAAAAGTGAATATACTCAAACATCTCCATTTATGGTAAGTTCCTATCACATTTCCTCGTTTCAGCCTAGACTGCACCGTGCAAGAGCTACGACCCAATTTTCAAGAATATTTCTGTGGTCAGCATTTGTGCAGTTTCTCTGAATGCCTTTACAAGACACTTTATGCTGGATTTGATTTCAAAGTCCTGGCCCTCCTTCAGGGTGTTGGTCAGTAATGGGATCCTTTCATGATGCCACCCTGGACATTCAGCTGGGGACTTTGTCTTATGGGTTGAAGAGAATGAAGCTTAACGTGACAGTTATAAAAGTAATCTTCTTACTATAATAATAGAACTGCATTTCCATGGTTCATTCTCTTCAGCATTCCTGTCCATCTTCTTCTAATCTAGCAGATGGTAGTCTTGTCTAGGGGTGTTATTTAAGGGTTACTGCAGGTGTATGGCATATGCTTGTGTTCTGCTCTAGAATGGCCTAATTTTCTTCTAGAGAAAGTGGTGGTGCAAAGTCCATTCTGACTAACAAGTGGAGCAAACGACTGGAGAAGTTATACAGAGTAGAACATAAACTGGCATATGTGAGAGTGTTCAATCTCGCCGTTTGTTCTTACACCTGGGTTCGGAGCCGATCCTCGGCTCCGTGTCGGCCGCTTGACAAAGCTCTGCATCGAGAAGAAGCTCGAGACCAACCTAACTCCCACAATCCCCCTCTGCCTTTACCTCAGATCTAGTTTGCCGCTGCAAAGATCGCATCTTTTTGTTGAGCTCGGACCACCTGAAAGCTAAGATTGATTATTTCTTATAATTCTTTCATTAGTTTTTTGTATTCAAATTTTCTGATTGAGTGTTTGTATGTGTGAGTAGTGTATCGAGGGTTTCTCGGGTCCGTATATAAGTTTTATATACTTTATATACTTTTGAGTTCCCTCGGGGCCTACCCCACCCTTAACTGGATTTGACTACTGGATGTGACTTAAGTTTCAGGATTTGACTATTACTGGCTTTGACTTATTCTCTGGATTTGACATTAATTACAGGATTGTACACTGTTTTCTGGATTTATTACCATGTCAGAAAAAGCTAAGTCTGGCTTTAAACGTTGCCAATGTGGACAGAAGATGTCTGTCACAGACAATCATAGTTCCTGCGTCTACTGTCTTGGCCCTCTCCATCTGCAGGAAGACTGCTCTATCTGTCATTCATTCAGTGGAAGGGTCATGACAGATAGGCGCAGGAAACTTATGGATAGGGGTCTTCTAAAACCTACTTTTCAAGAGGCTCTGGATGCATCAGACCAGGCATCTAAATCCTCGAAGGAATCGAAGACGTCGGAGCCCAAGTCATCGGCTCCGAGCTCTTCATTCAAAGTTCGATCACCGGTTCCACAGACTTCGGGGCCGAGTGTTGAACTGTTGTCAGTTACCGAGCCTCGAGTCTTGGAACCGGTGACGGAGCTCCCTCCTCCTGCACTTTTGAGGTCGGCTCTGTCTTCGATTCCTTCGACGCGTTCTTCCAGGCCCCTCTCTGACACCGATGTGGACCGCGTGGTGCAGAAATTGATGGAGAATACGGCCTTGTCCAAGCTCATCTCGGTCTCCTCCCAACTGGTATCGAGACTCGAAGGCCTTCCCTTATCTCCACCTGTTCCTCCTCCGAGGCCTATTCAGTCTTCGGAGCCGGGAGAGGCTGACCTGCTGATTGTGGAGCCCTCGGTTCCAGTGCCGTCCCTGTCTCGGTCGGTATCGTTCACCTCGACTCCGTCGGATCCAGTACTGGAGTCTCGGAGCCGAAGATCCATCCTGGGTTCCGGGACTGAGAGTCGGACCGATGTTTCGGTTCCGACGCTCCCTCTCGGGGCCTCGGCTCGGATCGACTTGGCTCCGTCCTCGGGTTCGATGCCTTTGGTACCTGTCTCGGGGATTCCTCCGACTTCTTCGGAAACGGGGGATACCTCGACTCGGGACCCGGGGGCTTTCGAACTCATGAGGAAGGTGTTGTCTGTTCAGACAACCACTTCAGCAGATACAGCTTCTCCTTCCCATAAAGGGCCGTTATCCTCCTCTGCACCCACGGCTATGTCCAAGCGTCGAGCACCAGTGTCTCAGCCACCCCTAGAGGGTGCCCCCTCTTCCTCGGAGGCTTCTTCGGATGCCCCCCCCAAGGAAGTTCCGAGGAAAAGATTGTGTAAGAGGAGACACTTAGATTCTCCACAAGAATCATTGACATTGGACACTGACTTAGATGAGTCAGAAGGGTCCCCAAAGTCACCCTCGGAGGATGTCTCCTTTTCTGACATCCTGGAGATCCTAAAGCAGAGAGGTGATTGGCAATCCCTTCCCCCTTCTGAGGATGAGTCAGTCTTGATGAAGGCATTCGGTGCTCGCCCTTCCTCCTCCTGGGTCACTCCGCCCTTCGATGAGTTAATGGAGCTGATTGCTCGAAGGGTGTGGGAGACACCTGACACAGTGGAGCCAGTCCCTAGAAAGCCTAAGAAATTTATTACTGCCCCCCAAGATAAGGCTTATCTGACAAAGGGAGTGCCAGTAGACGCTATGGTGGTGGCAGCAGCCACGAAAAAGGAGATGTCGGAATCTTCCTCATCTGTCCATCCGCCTAATAGAGATTCTAGGACTATGGACAGATATGGGAAGCGGCTTTTTCTATGCGATCCCTGAACTATTTGACCCACTTTACATGACTACAGAGGGATCTAGTCAAAGAGTTGGGAGATACCCTCCAGGGTACTACAGATGCTGCTGTCTTGGAGAAGGTTACAGCACATCTCAACACCCTTACTTCTATTGTTAACTCATCCATGAGGCTGATCTCATACGCAGCCGAAGGATCGAGTAGGGCAGCAGCTTCAGCGATTGCTCTTCGTAGGCAGTCCTGGATGCGCTTATGTTCATTTGCGGAAGTCTTCAAGTCTTCCTTTACTAACGCCCCATTTGATGGTGCCACTCTCTTTGGCCCTAAAGTAAAGGAGACCCTTACCCGGTGTGAGCAAGAGGGAAAGACTCTGTCTGCTGTCGGAGTCCGTTTTTCCACCCCATCCAGACCGTACCCCAAGGGGCAACGAGGTGGAAAGATGTGGTTTCAAAACCCCAGGGTTCTTTCCGGGCACAGGGTGATACCCTCCAGAGGCAGAGGAGGGGGTAGAGGTGGAAGACGTCGCCCTGGGGGCAGAGGGGGTCCGCAAAACCAAGGTGACAGGGATACACTCCCCAGGAAACCTTTTCAGCACTCCTGAGAGGAGGCCCGACTGTCCTGCTCTGGAGGCAGTCGGGGGTCGCTTAGCTTTGTACCCACAGGCCTGGCAAAATCTGACATCAGACAATTGGGTAAAAAGCGTTGTTACCAGAGGCTACAAAATTCCCTTTCTATTGCCCCCAATTCCACAGAAAAGACTTCCAGATGTGCCGCCCCATCTGCGAGGCCCTGCAGCTACAGAAATTTCAAAGCTGCTAGAAAAACGAGTCATCCAACCAGTCCCAGCGGACCAAAGAGGATTCGGAACTTACTCAAGGTTCTTTTTAGTTCCAAAGAAAACAGGGGACTGGAGGCCAATTCTGGACCTGGGCAAACTCAATACCTTTATCAAGAAAGAAAAGTTCCGAATGGTCACGCTTCAATCGATCCTTCCATTCTTAAAGAAGGACCACTGGATGTGCTCAATAGATCTAAAGGATGCATACTACCACATCAAAATGGCCAGGGCGTCCAGGGATCACTTGCGCTTCCGGCTGGGAGCCAGTCACTTTCAGTTTCGAGCCCTGCCCTTTGGTCTGACCTCAGCCCCCAGGGTCTTCACCAAATGTTTGGCAGTGGTAGCATCTCACTTGAGGCGCCTCGGATTCCAGGTGTTTCCGTATCTGGACGACTGGCTCCTTTCTGCCACCACTGAGCGTCGACTGATTCAGGCCAGGGATTACACACTACAGCTTTGTGTTCATCTCGGAATTTCCGTAAATTTCGAAAAGTCCTTACTACAGCCATCACAGCATATCTCATCCATAGGAGCAGAATTGGATACGCAGTGCTTAATTCTAAGGCTTCCCCCAGAAAGGATAGCATCCCTGCAAAATCATATATCTCTTCTTCTCTCTTCCAGAAAGTCCCCAGCGAAACTGGTTCTGAAGGTTTTGGGCCTCATGGCAGCTTCTCTCATTGCCATACCCTTAGGAAGACTGCATATGAGGGTTCTTCAATGGCTTCTGTTTGCACAGTGGTCGTTCCAAAAGCTACCCCTGACACACGAGATCTACATCACAAACATATGCAAGTCGCACCTGGCTTGGTGGCTTCGAACTTGCAATCTATCCAACGGAAGACCCTTTGTGCTACCCACTCCAACAGCAACAGTGGCCATGGACGCTTCCCTGATAGGGTGGGGGGCATCTTTCAGGGACAGACAGTCCAAGGCGAATGGACCAATTTGGAATACAATCTGCATATCAATGTTCTGGAGTTGAGGGCAGTGTTCCTAGCGTTGCAACACTTTGCTCCCCTTCTTCCTCTAGGGACAATTGCAGTCCAGACGGACAACATGTCTGTAGTCTGGTACATAAACAAGCAAGGGGGAACCAAGTCTTATCAACTATGCAGAGAGGCGATGAGAATCTGGCAATGGGCGGAGTCCACGGGTCGCTTTCTGATAGCAACGCACATCCCGGGGTTATCCAACGTCATAGCGGACAGGTTGAGCAGAGCCATCCTGTTAACTCACGAGTGGTCCCTCAAACAGTCAGTTGCGAAGGAGATTTTTCGCAAGTTGGGCCAGCCTTCCTGCGATCTGTTTGCGTCTCCAATGAACGCCAAATGCAGGAGCTATTTTGCCCTATTACCCCCTCCAGGGGAAGTCCCTGGTTCACGATTGGCCCCCGGGTCTCCTGTACGCTTTTCCTCCTGTTCCCCTGATTTCGAAATTTCTGCAGAAAGCCAGCAACCTGCAAAGGACAATTATCCTCATTGCCCCATTCTGGCCTCGTCAAATATGGTTTCCCTTTCTTCTAGAACACCAAATGCGGGAACCCTGGATCCTGGACCCGGAGCCGGATCTACTGACCCATTTGTCAGGGGCTCTCCACCCGTCGCTTCTCTCCCTCAAACTAGCAGCTTGGCTGCTCCGCTTCCCTTCCTAGCCAGGTCTGATCTTCTATCTCCTGCAGTTCAAAATATCCTGGTGGCTTCTCACAAAGCATCCACTACGAGGACTTACACCAGTAAATGGAAGCGTTTTGTACATTGGGCAACTACACAACAACTGGATCCCTTAGTAGCTCCTCTGAATAAGGTCTTGGAGTTTTTGACCGAATTGTTCCACCAAGGGGCTTCTCCTGCCACTTTGAGAGTGCAATTAGCTGCCATATCAAACTTTCATGTGGGAGAAAGTGGGGCTCCTATTATGGCTCACAGGCTTTTTAAGGCGTTTCTAAAAGGATCCTTCCACATTAGACCTCCAGTTAGAACTCCTACTTCACCTTGGAACTTGAACCTTCTTTTGTCTCAGCTGATACTACCACCTTTTGAACCAGCCTCTTCCTGTCCTTTGAAGTTTTTGTCATGGAAGACCCTTTTTCTGGTGGCTATCACATCGGCCAGGCGGGTATCTGAGCTTCAGGCTCTTTCAGTTCAACATCCTTATTTGATTTTTCACCCTGACAGAGTTTCTCTTCGCACTAATCCATCCTTTCTTCCCAAAGTCTGCTTCGTTAATAATATTAATCAGTCCATTGAATTGCCCACATTTTTCAAGAATCACTCCAATAAATTGGAATATATGTTACACAAGTTAGACGTTCATAGACAACTCAGATTTTACTTGGACAGAACAAAGGATCACAGGAAAACAGACAAGCTGTTTGTAGCCTTCTCAGACAACAAGAAGGGTATGGCGGTCACAAAACGAACCTTGTCTAAATGGCTTACTGACTGTATTGTCTTTGTCTACACTGCCTCTGAGCAAACTTTACCTGTCAAGCCCAAAGGCCACTCTACAAGATCAGTATCTACATCCCTGGCTCATGCAGCTCGCCTACCGTTAGACACTATTTGTGCGGCTGCTACTTGGTCTAAACCACATACCTTCATTTCTCATTACAAAGTGGATAGGATTTCTAGGGACAGGGCAACCTTTGGTTCCACTGTGCTCAGGAACGTTCTCCCTTGAGTTCCTCAGGAACAAGGAGCTAGGGACGCTACCCAGGTGTAAGAACAAACGGCGAGATTGAACACTCTCACATATAGAAGTTATGTCCTTACCATAACGTTCCATGTGGAGTGTTCATCTCGCCTTTGTTCTTACATTCCCACCCTCCCTCCCTCAGGAAGAACGTCCAATTTAGGTGCCTGATTTGTTCTCTGGCTTCTGCCTGGAACAGTTGTTGTACTATGTAATTACGTGTTTGTTGTTGGTATGAAAGTGTTATGCTCTCTTCTCTTCTCTGCTGGTTTGCTTGCAAACTAGATCTGAGGTAAAGGCAGAGGGGGATTGTGGGAGTTAGGTTGGTCTCGAGCTTCTTCTCGATGCAGAGCTTTGTCAAGTGGCCGACACGGAGCCGAGGATCGGCTCCGAACCCAGGTGTAAGAACAAAGGCGAGATGAACACTCCACATGGAACGTTATGGTAAGGACATAACTTCTATTTCAGTCCTGTGGGTTTTGGAGGATGAACCACGACTATGTAGATCTATAGTAGTGGTTAAGTTCATAACTTTCATTTTAGTTTACTTGGTAATGATTCCGATAATTTTTGTACATGACTGTTACAGGGTTGTTGGCTTGCCATTATGGTCCTATGGTTGCATTCTTTTAACAGATTATTCACTGGTACCCTTTGAATATTTAATCCATTATTACAATTAATTCTACAGCATTATAGCCGCACTTAACAGTGCCATTTTGATTGTGGCTAAAGATTGGAGGGACAAGTTGTACTCTCCTGCTATCATTGTTGCTGTTTTAAATGCTGCAATATAGCACTGTACTAATAGCAATTACTACAAAGTTGCTATTTTGACTGCTTTTTTTTTGGAAGAGATTTTATTTCTAGTTGTTACTTCCAGGATAGTACATACTATCAGACCCTCTACTTAAACTGTTCATCCTCATGCTGTCCGTAGGGTTTGTACCCGCTGCCTGGAGAACAGCCACTGTGAACTCTCCCTACACGAAGACAGACCATCTAGAGATCTGATAAAATGTAGGCCCTCAGCCTCACCACCCTTATATATAACAAAGAATTCTGTTTATGCTGACATATGGAACTTAGGTTATCTGTATTACCATCAGTTTGATTTTGTGAAGGATGGGACTTGTCTTCTGAGCTGGTATGTCTCTTTGAAAAGGTTACAGAGGCTGTTGATAATGGTCACTCTTTGCACACTGCTTAACTGGACCTGACCAAAGCTTTTGACACTATCCCCTTTTCTTGTGTTATTGAGAAACTGGATGAATTTAATGTAACCCACCTATGTTGTTCACTGGATTGTAACTTGGCTATTCAACAGATTCCAAGTCACGAAAGTTTCTGGTACCCTATCTGAACATAAAATTATAATTAGTGAGATATCAGTGATGGTCCCTCTCCTGTTTGGCAGTTGTTTTCCACATATCTAAGTCAGAACCCCAAAAGTGTGGTTGACCATGTTTGTTGATGACTGCAAGCTAGGCACTGTTCTCTGCTCATCTACTGATATTAAACGGATTTAACAAAGGTGTAATATGCACATAACCTGTGTACTAAAAGTGGTCTCAGAACTAAATGCAAAAAAAAAGTTTGCATTGTAGCGCTTAGCAAAGAAGCTGCTCCCACTCCATACGTTATAAATGGTACTCCTCTTCAAACAGATACAGTCATAAGAAGCCTGAGTACTTATGTCTGTAACTTACTGTAATTTATCATGTTTCCAACATAGTCAGAAAGTCCTTCTGTCTGACCCTGTTAATTTCCAAGGGTATATCCTCAGTTTCCAAAGCAGTCATCTTACCACTGTAGTCTTCACTTATGCAACTGATCATTGAATCCAATGCCCCCATTGGCATATAATTCAAGCATATTGCTTAGCTGGAAATGCCTCAAAGATTTCTAACCAAGAAAATGAGTGGCATAAAATCCTACAACTATCTAAACTGATTAGCACAGCTCTGTTTTACTCAGGCCACTGGCTGCTCCAATGTGACCTTATTTCTTGCTCTTTGAGCCATGAAAGACACAGTCCAATCTGACCTCCTGTTTAATTTCAAAACCATTTCCTGCATTAGGGGCCTAATTGTATATCAACAAATAATCAAGACTCGATGGAGGGATATGTTCCTAACCTAGTTGCTAAAATATGGAATATGTTACTACTACACGTCAAGCAGAGCACTGCTTTGTCTGCCTTTAAGGCTAGTATTGATGACTGGATGGGTATTCACAAATTCACAGCAGGGTTATTGTGCATGTCCCTGCTCTGTTTGGGACTTGAGAACTACTAAGTATTTGAAAATGGTGGCAAGAACTTTTAAGTGTATCTGTTTAAAGGGGTATGTAGCTAGGCATTTTATGGCCCCAGTAATCACTTGCCTAGTATTGTCGCAGTGTTTCTGTGACATGTGATTTTACTTTTCTCCCATGGCATGGTTCATATTTGACTTCATTATTTTGTTCAGTTCCTGGCACACCTGATTTTTTCCTCTCTCTCTCTCTCTTTCCTCTGAGGTAGGATTGACTTTTGGCTTCAGTATTTTCTTGGCAGCATGATCTGCATCTTGTGACTTGTCAACTTGGAGTCATCTCTTTGTCTTGTATCTTTTTGGACACCACAGATTGTATAGTTGATGATATTGCCAATAAACTAATGCTATAATTACAATCTGAGCTCGGGTTACCATTCACTTTGTATTTAGTTATGTTTTGTCAGTTCCACAATGATTGCTAATATTTTTATCAGGATCTTGAGACAGTATTTTTGTAATGTTTACATTTAATTAATTCAACAAGTGGTATGTAGTGACACAACATTATTTTTTAAATTTTGTATTATTTAGTATTTGGCTGTCATTATCATGTTCAAATTTTCTTTTTGTCAAGTGCTCTGGAATTAATACTTAAAGTTGAAATTGAATTTCAAGCACTTAATAATTGTCCTGGGCTTGCTGAGTCACAGGCATTGGTTCATAGGTTCATAGGTCTGTACTAGGCTAATGGCTCTAGAGCCTTTACAAGCCTAGCCCATAGAAGTGCTCTGGCATCATGCCGCCCAATGTTAGTTCCCGGTGCCTCTGTCAAGTAGAGCCACTGGAGTGATCCCTGGGGTGAACTTTCTATTTACCATCCACTCATCAAGATTTCTGTTGAAGAGGGCCAGTGAGGTGCTCTGCTTGACATGTAAGGAAGTCTATACCAGAGCATGGGCAGCCTCTGGGTTATGAACCTGTCCCTCCAGCATGTTCTGTTTCTTGTGGTAATGAGGTTGAGGTCTCTGGAGCATGAGGTGCAGAGGGATTGGGATTTCTTTAGATGTAGCATTTCTAACAGAGCTGGGTCAGATATAGCTTTCTAAGTCAAGCAGAGATCGCCTCTTAGTAGATGATATGAGACAGAGAATAGCTGGAGTTTTTTGAATCTGTCCATGTAGGACATGTGTTTAAGGCCTAGGATCCTCTTTGTGAGGTACTTTTGTGGCCTTTCCAGCTGTTGCATGTGTCTAGTGAGGTACATGCCAAATGGGACATTATACTTGATGACTGGCCTAATGAGGGAAGAGTAGAGTGAGACAATGACCTCTTTCTTCCTGGATGCAAAACCCTTAGTAATGAGATGTGCCACATAGAAGGACTTTCTGACCACAGTGGCAATGTGGTGGTCGAAGGAGAGGTTGCGGTCAATGTGTGTCCCCAGATCTCTTATAATGCCTTCAGTGTTCAGTGGGCTCTCATTGCTGTGGTAATTAGTGGAAACTGAGTTTTTCCCAAAGGAGATGACAACGCATTTTTTGGCATTAAGCTTAAGGCCATAATTTTGAGACCAGTCATTGGTCTAAGTGAGGTCTTTCTGTAGGATGTCTACATCACTTGGGGAGTTAATAATGGCTCCCAGCTTGCAGTCGTCTGTGAACTCGGTCAGCCAGAGTCCCTCCCTGTTGACCTAGACTTCTGAGAAGTAGATGCCAAACAGGAGAGGGCCCAGGACCGATCCCTGTGGGACTCCACTCGTCACTGGTCGCAGTCTGACTTGGAGTCCGTTACTTTTGCACCATGGGTTCTATCTGTGAGCCAATTTGCAACCCACCTAGTGATATAGGGGTGGATGCCTACATTGGTGAGTTTATCAATATTTCCTGAGTGGGGAATGGTATCAAAGGTCTTGGCCAGGTTGAGGTAGGCTGTGTGAACTGCCTTGCCCTCATGCACAGCTCTTGTGACTGACTCAAAGAAGTCAACCAGGTTGAGCAGGTATGATCTACCTTTCACAAAACTAAATTGCATGGGATCTAGAGTTTGGAGATTCCCTATATCCTTGTTAATTAGGTCCATGATGATGCGCTCCATAGCCTTACATATCAGACTTGTCAGACTAATGGGGCGATAATTCCTAAGGTCTGTAGTCGCTCCCTCTTATGGAGAGGGATGACTATAGCAGTGCGCCATTTGGTAAGGACAAAGCTTGAGGTGAGGCTGTGATTGAACAGGGCACACAGATGTGGTACCAGTTCACTTTGCCGTTCATGTAGAACAAATCCAGGGATATTGTCGGGTCCCATGGAAGCTGTATTCTTGGCCTTGGACAATTTAGCTTTAACTTGTTTTGCAGTAATGCTGGCTGCCCGGCATTCCTCTGGTATTGTGATTGGTCATTTAGAGGGGGAGAGAAGTTGTCACTGAATCTGTCAGCCAGTATGTTAGCAGTATCAGTTGTCTCAGTATAGGAGGTACCATTTTGCAATAACTCAGAACAAACCTGGGTATTGCCGTGGAGATTCTTGATATAACTATAGAAGGCTTTGTGGTTGTTTTTAGCGTCTGCCTCAATTCTGCCTTCATAGCTGGCTTTGGAGGTTTTGATGAGGTATCTCAACTTTTTGTTGAGGCTAATAAGGGAGTTTTTCCTATTTTGGGACTTTACCTTTTTCTGCAACAGTTTCTTCCTTCTGTTGTAGAGTTTATTAATGGCAGGGGATTACCTGATTAGCTGCCTTTTTTTAGAGGAGAGCGTCTTGGTTCTGTTAGGTATAGCTAGTTCCATGCATTTATGTACGTTTTCGTACAGTGCATTGGTGTATGATTTGGCAGTCATGTATCTATTTTCCATTGACATGGATGCCATGAAGTTAGCCACCTCTGTTTTTAGGAGCCCAAAGTCAGCTTTGGAAAAGTTTTTCTTGGTGATTACCTTTGCAGGGGGTGTGGGTGAGATGTGGATTTCCATGGTGATTAGTTTGTGGTCGGTCTAACCAGGGAGGAATTGACTATTGGTGTAGAGCAACAGTTGCCCATGTTTGTAATAACCAGGTCAAGGATGTTGCTTCCTCTAGTGGGTGTAAGAGTGAGGTGGTCCAGGGCATTGGAATTGATGAATTCCAGGAAGCGTTGGGCCAGTGTATTGGTGCATGAGTAGTTTTCCCAGTTGATGGAGGGGTAGTTGAAGTCACATAGTATGAGAGTGTTGGGTTGGACCCTAATAGTTTTTCCAGGGTGCTTAGGAACATGAAATGAGAGTCTTGGGACATGGTTGGGGACCTGTAGCAGGCTATGACCTGAATCACCATTTTACCCAATATTAGTTGTACTTGAAGTATCTCAGATGCGTTATGCTGGGCTACTATTCTGGAGGTGTGCATATCCTTTATCAATATGGAGACACCACCGCCTTTGGAGATTCGGTCCATGTTCTGGGGCCGAAAGTTGTGGAATGAGTTATAGCCTGGTATTGCAGAGGTGCTTTCTGCTGCTTTAAACCAGGTCTCCGTTACAGAACAAATGTCATTTTTCCCCATTTTGAGGAGTGGTCCGAACTAGTGCATCTTGAGATCTAGCTTTGAGCAGCGTGACCCTCAGATTGCATTTATTTATAGCTGTTACGGTGGTAATTTGGTCTTTGGAACATCACCTAAAAAGGCACTATAGGGGTGGCAAGAGCCTTAGCCAGTATCTGGAAACCCAGGGGTGACAGATGCAGTCCATCTCTGGCAAAGCATCGAGGTCCGACAATCATGTCATCCCAAGCAGAAAGATACTAGATCCCCTTAGAATGACACCAGAAACTTAGCCAGTTGTTGAAGTCAGTTATTTTCTGCTTGAACTGCGGTATCATTCTGAGCGATGGTAGGATGCTGCTCAGGGCTAGGGTCATACCTGCCTGGGCTACATAATCCGAGAGCTCCACCATGTCTCTTTTCATGTAGTCCAGGGAGGTGCATCTCAGGTCATTCGCACCCACATGGAGAGTGACAGAGTCATACTTGTATTTGTTGTGGGGTGACCTGAGTGCATGTGTTATGTGTCAGATTCTGGCACCTGATAGACAGCTGACTGTTACATTCTCCTATTTCAGCCTAGTGAGTGGGACATCAGTGTGTCTCACTATCGAGTCAGCTATGATTAGTCTATTGGGCAAGCTGTTTTGCCTTAGGGGGGCTTAGGTTGATGGGCACACTGTGTAGGTGAGCTATGTGTCTTGTGGTTTATGCTGTGTTGTGGTGGTCGAGTGCGTTCTTGCCTTGGAAGTCTCTGCTGTCTGGGTAGATTTCTATTGAGAGCCTCCGTGAATGTGGGTGTGTGGTTTGTGTTTTAATGTGAGAGCTGTGATGGTGGGTGTTCTTTAGGGCTGTGTGTTGCATGTGGTGTTTTGCAGGTGTTGACCTTCTCCTCGTGACCAGCTGTTCCGGTCTTGGCTTGAGAGGGCATGGCTTCCAATTTGGATATATAAGTGCATCTCTCACAAGTCTGAGTGTTGGGAGGTAAGAGGAGAGGGTTGTCTGTGTACATGAGGCAGTTGCTACACTGCCTCTGAATGCCCAAGTTCACCAGGTTAATAGGAGAAAGCTGGTCCAGTTATGGAGCTTGTGACTGGGGATGTTAGTTTTGTTGTTAGTAAACATCCTTATGTGATCAAGAAGGTGTGCAAGTTATAAAGTCCACTCCAGATTGTTTTCACCTTTGTCTGTCTTTATCTTTTTTTTTTCTTTTTAGTCCAGGCTTACAAAATAGCTGCTTTTTCTTTAAATTATTTCACAAGAGTGACAACTGTCAGGTCCAGTCCTGAAAAAGGTATTTTGAAGTCATCTTGTGGAATTACTTTCTTATCAAAAATATGACAAGTGTTGTCAACCAAGTCCAGTAGAGCAAAGGAGTAAAGCCCTAACTTCATCCAACATGACATGTGTTCAACTAGCAGAATAGGCGCTGGAGGGACCAGGCATGGGAGGATGAGATTGAGTGGCTGACAATAGTTCACCCCTCTTGGGGGAACAGAAGCAGGTTGGCTAGCTGTATTGCTAACACTTCATCAGCAGCATAAAGATCCTGGTGTGTTGCTCAATTGGAAAGTTGCTGGTGTGCAAAATCATGCATGCACCTTCCAAAGCAACTATAGCAGAATTTACAAGCTCCCAAGGTGGTGGGGAGACAGTCTGCATATCTGCATGGGTGCATGTACCTCCTAAACAGCTGTAGCAGAGCTTGCAAGTTGCCAAGAAGGTGTGGATAGGACAGTCCATAGCATCTCCAGACTGACCACTCCCTCACACCTAACTGTTGCCTCCACTGAGAAACGAATGGGCTGTAGGGCTCTCACACTGATGGAGGAGCAAATGGGTCAATTGGGTGTAGGAAGGGGGCCATTGGGCCAATGCTGCTGACCCAGAAGAAATAAGTTTTGTTTTTACAGTTGCTCAAGAGATAGGAGTGAAACCTAAACCATAAAATGTGGACAGAAATGCTGAAAATCTCCAGAAATAGCCATGCATTGATGCTTACAGTTTCTCAGTTTTGTTAGTTTTCAATATTTTTACCCAGACTTACAGTATTCGTATTCCCTCAGGGCACCTCCAAAGCTTTTATCAGTTTTGAAGTCCAAGTCAAGTATGCTGTTTTTATATACTTTTTTAAGTATTTCACGCTAGCCATGCTATTTATCATTAAGCTGACTTAATTTAATTGCACTGCTGACCCTAACAGGTGTGTTTAGGTTCATAGATTTTGTTTTGTGTGTTTGATTTTTCTGCTTTCCTTCATTAGTGTTCTAATGGTAATAAAGACGTGTTTTAACTACGTGTACGTAGTATTTGACATCTGAAAGGAGACAAAAGTCTTAAAATAAATAGGGAGGAACTCACTGGCTTCTAGATTTCAAACCAAGAAAAGTTTACTTCCAGAACAGCACACATCAGCATTTTAAGTAAAGATGTATGCTGAGAAATAAAACTAAGTTACCCACAATTTCTTTAACATTTATAAAAGTATATTTTCTTCTTATAGACTGATTTAATGAAACTGGGCTGAATTAAGATGTTTATGCTTAGCTTGTCCACATAAATAAGCTCCATTTCTCATGTAGGATTCTGTGATCATATATTTTGGCAGTATGAGAACAAATTAATATTAATCATTCACCTGCCGTATAAGAATATTTCCATAGCTGCAGTTGGGTTAAGTGCATATGACTATAGGCAATGTTTGTGAAGGTGCAGGATTGACTTTAGTGGCACACCGAGTGTTATGCTTGCTCATGAGAAGTGTAATAATGCAATCTCAGTAAAAGGTTCTTCTTACTGCTTAGCTGTGTAGTTACCCTGTATTAATTAAGCACTAATGAGTGACATCTTATATTAATATTCTAGTTAATCACCCTCTGGGGCATAATATGGCAAGAGATTCAGCCAAATGCCTGCTGTCCTCATGATGTGATTAATTTGCACATTAACGTAGTTCCCTGAGTTTGTTATTGCTGTGCTTTTTTGGTGGGTTGTGGACTGTCAATTGAAAAACTATTAAAGTAGCTGTTATTAATTTTTCTATGAAGTAGTCATGTTTTGCGATTAGATAACAAAAGATCTGGCATACTGGCTTTCTTCATCTTTATTATTTTTATCATATAAAGTGCTTCATGACTGTGAAGGTGAGTCCACAGGTATGCATGCAGAATGATGGTTTTTAAGAGAAAGGCATTTCCAGTGGTACAAGTCATGTCTGTACACATCCATGTATCATCAATGCACAGCAAAACAAGTTATTAAAAATTCCAGTCATATTGTTGTAAGTGCCCCATATTTTCAAAAAAAAAAAACAAAAAAAAAATGTCAGTTGTTGTTTTGGATTTTTGCTTTCTGACAAACAGTGGAAATTAAAGTCGTTTAGAGAGTGAGCAGCCTGTACATCTTTAATCTGTTTGGAGAACGAAGGTTCACCAGCAGGGTGTTAATGGACAGGTAATGCTTAAAGAAGAACAAATCAGCCACTTTACATCAGCATATTACAGAAGCTCAGACAGAAGAAAAGCAAACTGACACTATTTTTCTACATTCACTAAACAGTGCTTTATTATTTTGCAAGCGTAATTTTTTTAAAAAAGTAAATAAGTAAAGAAAAAAGTAATGTGTGTATGCGTACGTCTGTGCATGCGAAAGAGAATGTAAGACAACGCATCACTGACTGCAACGGTCAGTCAGCCCATCAGTACACATTCATTTAAGAGGTATGAAACGCTAATATCAGGCATTATTGAAAGACTTTACTTTCAATCATTTATGCGCAAGTCAGTCTTACTACCAGGAACAGAGCAGCATAACATCTTCTGACTGTAGCAGGCAGTCCATCAGCAAGCATTCATTTAAGAATAAGTATGGAAATGTAATATATGTCATTGTTAATGGACTTTAAGTCTTAGTGATTTAAAGAAAATTAGTCTTTCTATGAGGGATAGGACAGCATTTTATTGCAAAATTGGTGACAGTAAAGAGGCATGGATGGGGGTAATTGTAATGCCTTGCATTTCTACGTATTTTTTTTTTCATCCAGGGGAGCAAATTTACACATGTGCACATTTTGAGTGCTAGGAATTTGGACCCTCTGCAATGATTTTTGCAGATCCTGTGCTGTGACTTTTAAAGCTGAATGGTTGAGAAGTCTAATCAAAAATCTGTAATACTGTGTTTGTAGTGGTTTAATCCACTGATTGAAAATGGGCCTATTTCCATTAGGGCTAACCCAGTATGTAAGTACTGTATACGCTTATGAATAGGTCAAGTTCTTGGACATACCTCTCGGACAAAGCCTGACATAATGAGGGACCAAAGGCATAAAAATAGGGACACATTTTAAATACTGTTCTTATAAACTTAGAAAGTTGCTAGAATAACAGGATTTGTGTTAACATGTATTTTCTGAAGAATATAAAGTCTGAAACTCAAACGCATTCATTATTTGGTGATCCACTAAAAGCCGAGAAGTACCTGGAATTGGAACAGAAATCAATATAAAGAACAAAAAACTGACCAGGAAGCCAAAGACCACAGCTCTTTTAAGTTCACTGGCAATGGAAATATAATCATTCCATCCAGGTAGATATGGTGCATCTAAAGCCAGCTACCAATACATCTCACGGTGTAGAAGACTGTTTTCCCAGTCACCACAAAGAATAACAAAAATTATTGTATTTCCGTTGCTAGTGAACTTAAAAGAAAAGCCAACATAGTTTGAGCAAAATGTTATAACTATGATGGCTATCTGTATATTCTAGATTTGTTTTTAGCCATTTTTACTTGGTTTAATGTGGAAGTGTTTTTTGGTGTTTGTACACCTTTACGAACTTTCCCAGGCTTTGTTCAGTCGGCCTGTTGATTGACAGTTCCTGGGGTGTGGTTTTACTTCTCTGAGCTTTTAAATTCAGTGTTTAGAGGAGCTTTCGTGGTTGAGAAGTCTGTGTTTAGACAAAAGCACTTAACCGTGAATTGCAGTGGTTTTACCAATAAAGGATTGTTTCTTTGTACAACAACTGCGAACTGGAGTGGTTTCTACCATTGTTGAATTAATTTGCTGTGATCATTGGCTTCCTGGTCAGTTGTTTATTCATTATTTAGTGACTTTAATCCTTAGATCATCCCAGTGATTTGTCAAAAAAAAAAAACAGTTTTTATGAAGAACAGACTAAAATATGAGGCAAAAATCTGAACATTCTGTGAAAATCTGTACAGTTGAGAGGTATGTTCATGGATCATTCAAGAGGCAAGTTTGAGACCCAAAATCCATTAATGTTAACTGACCCATATATGAGTTTAGGAGATAAAACTGTTAGGAGGCTGTAAGGCATTATTAAGTAAAAATAACCTAGTATTTCATGCTTTGATGACTATGATGCTGCAAAAAAGTACTACATAAAACAGCATAGTTTCAGCAGAGTAATGTACTGGTAGTGGTCCATGTCCCCCAGCTGTAAAGTGTTAGTAAGGCACGACAAGTTATTAAAATATAAAGTAATCAAATGATGTCCTTCTCTATCACTGTTGCAGTATTCAAAACATAGGGGATCTGCCGCCCAGGGCAGCCAGATTCTTGGCCAGTATACAAAAGCCTAATGATCTTGTATGTGCCGCACATCACAGATATGCTCTCCATAAAAGGCGTGTATGGACGCAACTACTCAGAACTTGTTTGCCACCAGTTTGAATGCAATCACTGCTACTTGGTTTGAACGGCTTGTTTTACTGAATACTTATCTGCCAGATAAGTGCCCTGTTGAGTTTTTTTTTCTTTTCTTGATCTTGTCTTTTATTTTGTACATAGAGTTCATGTCATCCAAGAAGAGAAAATGTCAGTATGGGAGGCAGATTCCCCATAAGGATCATCACGAACAGTGTCTTTTTTTGTTTGGATACTTCCCACAACCATACCTCTTGTTGTATCTTTAAGGTGTTTGTACCTAAGAAACTCAGAAGCCATTTGTTTTCCTTGGCAATTTATCTTGAAAACCAATGGCTTAAATAGTTAGCCCAGGGTAGCATGACAGAATCCTTTAACCGTGAGATACTCCCACTAGGTAAGAAGAAGGCCAAGAAGTCTCGGTCAGATTCTTTAGCTGTCCAGCCTCCACCAGATGTCCCTCTATAAGTGGGTAATAGCTCTGCAGTTTGTTCGGTTTCTATATAGGATTCCTCTACTGTGACCCCTATCAGAAACCAGCATGGATCTGTCTTTTTGCACATCCTCTGAGGCTTTGCAGGTGTCTGCGCCGGACGTTGAGGGGGAACCATGGTTGATTATCTCAGCGGGTCCTAGAGGGATTCTGCAGATATTGTTCTGGGTGGAGGTCCTGGGTTCTCGTATCCAATCTTACCAAGGGTCGGAACCTCTGGTATTTATTAGGACTAATGTCCCGCCCGAGAAGATACAAAAAATTAAGCATGTTTCGGTCCATCATAAGTATCCTCAAAGGGAATGGCAAGAGTTTACTCAGGGCTTGTTTTCTGCCTTGATGGTCCTAAAGCCACCTTAATGGGTGTTGGTACCTGCTCATCCCTAGGCCTCTACCCCTTCTAAACAGCTTAGGGCACTGGATTCTTCGGATAAGGATTCAGTGTCTGATGAGGGATCTTTGTCCTATTCTTCACAGATGCCTTCGCCTTTGGCTTATGGTTGTGATGAAGAGGAGTCTGTTAGCCCTAAATCTCCTTTTGAAAAATTATCCTTTGTGGACACAATTGCTAGGATGATGGAATACTTCAGGTGGGATTCTCCTCAAGTGTCTGATATTCAGAGAAGATATTATGAGTTGCTTTAGGTAGATACTTCTGAACCATAGGCAGTTCCTGCTGTGTTGGCTGCCTTGTTACATACTTTCAATGCTACTTCCAAGTCTTCTGATTCTCAGCCTCCTGCTCCCAAGAAACCTGATAAGTTCTGTAAGGATGCTCTTCGTGTTTCACTGTTGCAGTCATCACACTTGGGTTAACTGCCTGCAGGTAGCCCTCAGTCGGCCCGAATGCCAGAGTCTTGGAATTTCTGCGTCAGATGCTGTCACTTCTTCCATGATGTCAGGTCGTCAGGGGTATAAAAGAGGCAGCTGACGCCATTACATCAGTCTTTCTTGCCGAGAAGGAGCCAGAAGCAGTTTGCAAGTGCCGATCGGCCGCTACCTGAAATTTTCGTTTTTCGAATTTCAAACCTGAAGTCTTCTAAAGCTAAGTACCCCATTGGGGATTCTTTTTTCTTGCTCTAACCGATGTCAGAAAACGTTAACAATTTACTTGCCTGTGAAAGTCAAATACCTCACAGAGATTTTCATTCTTACTGCATTACCTATTTAGGCCCAGACCACGATGTCCCTCGCTGTCGGTTTTGTGCATTGTTTAATGCCAGAACCATTCATCGGGCTAATTTTTTCACTAAATTCTTTCGCTCTCATTCTCTGTATTCTGAAATGGCTTCGATAAGCCATCCGACTACTGATCTTCCAAAAAAGCGTAGATAAAGACAGAGACAGACTGCACAGGTCCAAAACTGCCAAAGACGCTTCCATTAAGCTATTCGCCAGTCCGCCGGTACTCAGTGAGGTGCCCTTGCAGCCCCTGATGCCCACTTCTACAGATTTGCAGGCCTCTGCTGAGACCCATTCTGAGTCCAGTATGCCACGAGATGCTTCTTCGACTATGGAACCTGTGGCTGTGTCTACCTTGGATGGGTCCGGAGCCGCTGTGCCGGCACTGGCTTCTGAGGGTGTATTTCGACCTACCGATGTTCACATTAAACTGACAACTTCATTTTTAGCTAAAACTACCAAGTTTCTCAGGCCCCGAGTACGCACTATGCTTAGAAAACCGACGATCAAAGCACATGCTCAAGCTCCCATGCCACAAAAACAAATGCTTAGAATGGCTGAAGACCTTATCACCCTAATTAGGGGAAGGCAGCCTTCCCCTGCTAAGAGACAAAGAATTGAGTTTCTTTCTGATTCTACAGATCAGGAGTCTGATGACTCTGACCCTTCTGATTACCAGGACATACCCTTATCAACCTTTGAAGATTCAGATGCAGAGGAATCTATTCCCTCTGCCTCCCCTCCAGAGGATTTTTCTTTTGGTAAAACCTTGCATACTTTAAGAGAGCATTTCCGCTGGGAATGCCAGGACTATCCTCAGTCCAAAAAGAGACTCAGAGAATTTTTAGAGTTGCCTCAGCACAGGCCTCTAGCTATACCCCCTGTCCTGTATGTTGTAGATGATGTCTTCATGGAATCCAGTCTTACTCCAGACACTTTACCACCATCCCCTAGAAATTCTGACAGGTACTACAGAGTACCTGATTCTCACAAATTTCTCTTTAAGAATCCTACTGCGGATCCAGAGACCATTTCCCAGGCTACTACAACCAAAAACCCTACTCCTTCAAACAGGGATTCCAGAGCTTTAGACAGATGAGGTAAGAAGGTGTATACCTCTGCAACTCTTGCCATCAGGGCATTGAATTGCCAGTTTCACATGTTGAAGTACCAACAACATATTATGGAACAAATTAAACAAAAAGTGGTGTTATCTCCAGATTGTGCAGAAAATAAAGATTTACAAGAACTAATGCTTTCTGCAAACCAAGTTAGAAAGCATACTTTGCAGTGTGGCTTTGATGCCCTCGAAGCATCTTACAGGGCTGCAGTCACTGGGTCTGTACTGAGAAGGCATGTTTGGCTGAAGGAACAAACCTTGCCAGACCATGTCAAATCAAAATTACTAGACACTCCTTTAAATCAGGACCATTTGTTTGGCACCAAAGCAGAAGAGGTTCTTAAAAAGATGGAAGAAAAATCTAAATCTATGCCAACTGTTAAAGAATTCTCACAAGTGCAGTCACCTAGATTCAGTAGGCATTGGCTTTCTAAAAACTGGTCCTTTCCAGCCCTGTCAAGGCCTTCTCAGTCCAAACCAAAGGGAACCAGACCACCAAGACTAAAGTCTTAGGATATGCAGAGATCTAAATAATGGAGTGCTCCCACCTCAAAAACAGGGAGTGGCAAGCCACCCCCTTATGGGAAAAGTTCGCAATGACTTTTCAATTATCCTTCCCAGCCCTGCCTAACTACTTGTGCCCCTAGGAGGAAAACTTGCCCTTCATGCCAAAAACTGGATGTCCATTACTCAGGACCGATGGGTTCTAAGCACTGTATCCCAGGGGTGCAGATTCTACTTCCATTCCCTGCCAACCCCAAGCGGGTTTCCAGACCTTCTTCCAAACCAGTGGGCAGAGACACAAAAGCAAGTACTTTCCCTGCTCAATATCAGGGCCATTCAACCTGTTACAGTAGAACAAAGGGGATAGGCTTTCTACTCCAGACTGTTTGTGGTGCTCAGAAAAGAGGGCTCTTGGCACCCAATCCTGGATCTATTAATTCCCAATACTTTTTCTGGTGGTCCCAAAATTCAAAATGCTTATCGTGCAGCAACGTATCCCTATGCTAGATAAGGATGCCTGGTTAGTCACCCTAGACTTAAAAGAAGCTTATCTGCACATCCCTATAAGGGAGTCTTGCAGGAAATATCTACGCTTCAGGGCAGGCTCTCTGCACTTCCCTTTGACTTATCTACTGCGCCCAGAGTATTCACCAAGTGCCTGGCTCCAGCCATTGCATACTGCAGGCAGAGAAATATCCAAATTTTCCCATACTTGGATGATTTCCTGATTCAGGTGGATGGTCAGGACTTGCTACTTCAGCATGTGGCATTTGTAAAAAGACTCCTATCTTCATTGGGGTACACCAACAGCGAAAATAAATCACAACTGGTGCCCAGTCAAAAAACTGTATTCCTGGGAGCAAGGTTAAACTTCCCAGATGGCATTTCTCACTCCAGAAAAACAGATCTATTTGAACAACTACTTCAGACAAATGGCCACCAAAACCCAGCTATCTGCAAGGAAAATACTGCAAGCCCTAGGGTTCATGGCCTCATGCATTCTGCTAATTTCATATGCAAGACTGCATATGAGGAAGCTTCAGTGGTACTTAAAAAGTCTTTAGTGCCAACATTCTCAGGACCTGAAAACAGTCATTCCTTTCATACCTTGTTTAAGGGCAGAGTTCATTTGGTGGGCAGAAGCATGCAACCACAACAAGGGACTGCCTTTCACTCAACCCCTCGCCACCCAAATCCTGACTACAAACACATCAGACTATGCATGGGGAGCTCACATGGCAGGCAAATGCATTCAGGGCAAGAAGAGCCCAGGACAAATTCTCCTGCACATTAATCAAAAAGAGATGCTAGCTGTACAGTATGCTGTGACAGCCTTCAAATGCCTAATCCATCCAAGACAGCTGCTGATAAAAACAGACAGCACCACAGGTATTTGGTACATAAGCAGGGAGGAACCCATTCTTACCCACTCGGCAGGTTAGCCATGGCCCTGTGGAACACAGCCTTGAGCAACCAAGTGCATCTGCAAGCTCAATTCCTGCCGGGCAAACAGAATTCACTGGCAGACAACTTAAGCAGAAATCTCCTGGACCCACATGAGTGGAAATTGGAGCCCAACACCTTCAACTTTCTAATCCAGAGGTGGGGAACACCATAGGTGGACCACTTTGCCTACCCCGAGAACCACCAGTTGATTAAATTTTGCACCAGGAACCCTCACAGCAGGGTCTGGAAGGTGGATGCCTTATCCTTCAAAGGGAAAAACCTCTCAATTTATGCCATTCCCCCTCTGCCCCTCCTCTCAAAGGTACTACTCAAGATCAGACAGAACAGCCCAAGGGCAATTCCTATTGCCCCAGACTGGCCACGCCAGCACTGGTATCCACTCTTACGCAGTCTGCTAACAGTGCCACCCTGGCACCTTCATCAGACACCTTCCCTGCTGTCTCAGCATGAGGGACAGATTTTGCATTCACAGCTGCAAACCCTAAACCTTGCAGCCTGGCTTATCCCCTGAATACTCCACCAGCATCCCTCAGCAAGCAGGTGATGGATGTCATTCTTGAGGCCAGCAGGCCTAGTACTAGGAAATCCTGTGCTGAAAAGTTGAAAAGATATTGTTCTTGGAATCAGTCTCAAGGAAAGGAAAGGACACAGCTGTGCCCTCCTTACGTCAAATCTGTGATTACCTAGCAGAGCTACTCCATAGACGCCTGTCCTTCTCCTCCATTAAGATTCATGCCTCTGCCGTCTCAGCTCATTATAATACTGAGACACCTCTATTCTCTCACCCTCTCATCAAACAGTTCCTGAGAGGGGCTAACATCTTAAGACCCCTTAGGAGAGCACCGACGCCTGCCTGGGACCTTAACTTTGTACTCGAAAAGCTCACACTTTCCCCTTTTGAACTTCAGCAGAGTTAAAATTTCTTTCTTGGAATCTTGGAAAACAGCCTTGCTTTTAGCCATAACCTCAGCTAGAAGAGTGTCTGAGTTACAGGCACTAATGGCTGTGGAACCCTTCATTATTTTCCAGGCTGACAGGGTTTCCCTCAGGACTAACCGTGCGTTATGCCTAAGGTGGTCTCCAGTGTGGCTCTAAACCAAGCCATCCATTTGACAACCTTCTTCCCTAATCCTCAAAATAAAGGGGAAAGGATCCTGCACTCCTTGGCCATGCACAGACAGCTCAGGTTCTACCTTGACAGGACTAAACTTTTCAGAAAATCTGACCAGCTGCTAGTCAGCTTTGCTACAGGGACAAGAGGGCAAGGCCATTTCAAAGCAAACCATTTCCAAATGGATAGCACACTGCATCCATTTCTGCTACAAGCACCATGGAAAACCTACCCCACATGGGGATCAGAGCACATTCCACTAGGGCTACTTCCACCTCTACAGCATTTCTCAGGGGAGTCCCTACCAGGGGCATTCTGAAAGCTGCAACCTGGAGTTCTGTACACACCTTCACCAACATTACCACTTACCTATTTTTTCTAAATCCAGAGCTGGATTTGCTAAAGCAGTTTTACAAGGCCTGCTAGCCAGCCCTAACTCCTCTTGACTGCCTCCTCCCTTCCTCAGGTTTGGGAATCAAGCCCCAAGTGTGATGACTTTAGCAGTGAAACACGAAGAACATAGTACAGTTGTGTACACTTACCATAAATGTAGATGTTCGAGTGTATTCACTGTTGCAGTCCTGGTTTCCCTCCCTCCAGCCCCCTGTTTTTTCTATCCTTACTACCTATCCTCTATATGGCCATTTTATATGGCAGTGGTATTTACTTTTTACTGGTGGTGTTTCACACCATATACTAGCTTCCTATTTAGGGTGCACCTGACATCTGGGGCAAGAAAAACTGATGTAATGGCATCGGCTGCCTGTTTTATACCCCTGATGATCTGACGTCATGGAAGAAGTGACAGCATCTGACGCAGAAATCCCAAGACTCTGGTATTCGGACTGACTGAGGGCTACCTGCAGGCAGATAACCCAAGTGTGATGACTGCAACAGTGAATACACTTGAACATCTACATTTATGGTAAGTGTACACAACTGTACTTTCCTGAGGATTGTCAATTTTTGTTTAAATGTCCTTCTGTTGATCCTGCTGTGGTGTTGGTCTCTTCTGATAAGCCTTCTAAGCATTTGCCCTCTTCCAAACTTTTGCCTGCTTATAAGGATGGTAGGGCAATGGAGACAATTGGTAAGAAAGTTTACACTACTACTACTTTGGTCTTTAGGGTTGTTAATTACCAGGCCCACATGACCAGGTATGCTTTGGCCTTGATTGCTCAGGCTTGTCAGGTTATTTCTGACCTTCCTGATTCTGAAGGCTACTCCTCTGCCTTATCTATTGAAGGTTCTGCTTAAGTGGCTCACCACTCTATTAATTATAGCTACAATGCTGCTGATGTCTCTTCCAGGACTGCAGCTGTTGGGCTTGTCATGAGACATTATTCTTGGCTTCGTCTTCAGCCTCTGCCCGAGAACATTAAGCCCAAGTGTTGGATGCTCCTTTGAATAATAAACATCTTTGTGGGACTGCTGTTGCAGACATGTTTAAGTCTCTTCAAGAGAAAGGCAAAGCCTTGCAGGACCTTAAACATATTTTTTGTTTCTCCAATTCCTAAGTTGCAGAGAGTATATATTCCTTCAGAGCACAGTTCTAGATCATCTTTTATTAGCAGGCAACCCCACCAAGCCTCCAAGAGCAGGAAGGGTAGTAGGCCTGCCCCCTTTGCTAAGGCTTGTCAGATTTCTGTGACCCAGAAGCCTCCTTTATCTGATGATCCTGCTTCTCTTTGGCAGTCCCCCCCACAGTCCCCCCCCCCCCTTTAGAGCAGGTCCTTTTGTCCCTTTATCTTTCACTTTGTCTTCCAAATTGGCATCTTATCACTCCAGATTCTTGAGTTCTTTCTGTCATATGTCAGGGTTACTTCATGCTATGGAAGCTTCCTCCTCATTTTTCTGGGATTTCTCAACCTCCTTTAGAGTAACGTCCTCATTTCCTGGAGGTTCTAGGGTCCCTGTTGAACCAAGGAACCATTCAACCTGTCTCCCTCTTCCCAAGTAGAAAAGAGTTTTTATTCTAGGATATTCCTGGTTCCTCAAAGGGAGGGCACTTGGAGACCTATTCTGGATCTGTTCTGGCTCAACACCTTTCTCAAGGTCCCTTCTTTTCAGATGCTTACTCTTCAAACCCTGTTTCCTCTTTTACTACCCCAGGCTTTTCTGGTGTATTTGGATCTGAAAGATGCTTACCTTCATTTCCCTATTCACTCTCTTTTCAGGAAGATTTTATGTTTCCCTGTGTATCTTCCTTTCATTTTCAGTTCTCTTCTTTGCTCTTTGATCTTTCAACTGTCCTAAGGGTATTTACACAATGCCTAGCTCCTGTGATTGCCTTCTGCAGGCTCCAAGGCATTCAGATTTTCCTTATCTAGATGTCCTGTTGCTTCAGCTGTCTTCTCCCAGTCAGTTGGTACAGGATCTGGAGTTCACCATCTCTCTTTTTCATAGTCTAGGGTTCACTATCAACTTCCAGAAGTACATCCTAACACCTCCTAGGGATCATGTGTATCTGGGATGCAGGATTCAGACAGTGCCAGTGTTGTCCTCTCTTCCACTTCCAAAAGTTTTGTAACTGACAGCCTTCTTTTGGTCTCATCTTCCTTTGACTGTAATGCCAGCCAAGGAGTTTCTGTGGGCCCTGGGATTCATGGCCTCTTCTTTTCCAATGCTCCTTCTTGACAGACTGCATATGCAGAAGCTTCAATTATACCTCAAGCCAATTTGGCTGCAGAATTGTCACTCTCTGAATTTTAGTGTACCTCCCCTTCGTTGTCTAAAGAAGGAATATGAGTGGTGGATTCAGCAGTTTGTTCTCAAAGCAGGCCTGCCCTTTCAGCCTCCAGTCCCTTCTCAAGAACTGTTCACTGATGCCTCAGACATGGTGTAGGGGCCTTCTTTTGGACATCTGAAAGCACAGGGTCTCTGGCCCTCCCATTTTATTCCATGTTCTCTCCAGGTCCCTTGAAGGTGTACGCAGACAACGCTACAGTGATGATGTGGTATGTAAACAAACAGGGAAGCAAAAAATCTTACCTCCTCTGCAGGATGGCTCTTCGGGCTTGGGACATGGCTCTCAGTTATCAGTTAACTCTTCAGGCGGCATACATTCCTTCAGGGCACAATCTAGTGGCAGACTCTCTGACCAAGTCCAAAACACAGGCTTATGAATGGATGCTTCACAGAGATGTATTTCTGGACATTGTCCATCGGTAGGCTATTTCAAAGGTTGTTCTTTTGGCCTGCCCTCTGAACAGGCAGCTTCTTCTCATCTGTTCTAGATTGCCATGCCATCTGGTGTGGAAGACAGACACCCTTTCTTTTCTTTGGAAGGGAATATTTCTTTTTATGCTTTCCCTCCTGTTCCTCTTCTTCCAAGAGTCCTGCAGAAGATTCTGCTGGACTCCCAAAAAATCTTGCTAGTGACTCCCTTTTGGCCAAGACAGCACAGGTTCCTCCTCAGCTGGATCTCCTCACACGGGACAAAGGGTCTCTCATCCATCTTCACTTGTCCAGACTTCGAATGACACAGTGGGTGATAGGTTTTTGATCCCTTTTGGGCAACTCTTTTCTGAGGACGTGCTCAGGGTTACAAGAGGTAAGGAAATCCTCAACCAGAAAATATGCCAAGATGGAAAAGATTTTCTCTCTGGTGCCATGCTTGTAACCAGGACCCTTTTTCAGTGGGGGCCTCTCTGGTCTTCTCTTATTTGTGTGAGTTGCTTCAGTCTGGCCTAGACTATTCTTCTGTGAATGCCCATTTGTCAGCTGTTTCTGCTTGTCTGCCCTTGAATCCTTCTTTGGTGTCTTGTTTTGAGATCAAGCTATTTCTTGAAGGAATCCTTCATATTAGGTCTCCAAGGAAACGTGTTCCTCCTCCTTGAGACCTTAATTTTGTTTTGTTAAAGCTGAATTAGATTCCTTTTGAGCCTGCAGATTCTGCTTCTTTGCAACATTGTACCTGGAAGACTGTTTTCTTTCTGGCTCTTACTTCTGCTTGGGGGGTTTTTGAGCTCCAGGCCATTATGGCCATTCCTCCTTTTTTGTTTTTTCACAGGGACAGGTTGTTCCTTCGTACTAATCTTTCTTTTATAGCCAAGGCAGTAAATGAGTTATCCTTAAATCAGTTGGTACAACTTTCTTCCTTTTTCCCTTCTCCTCAGTCTGCTAATGTGAGAGTCATGCATACCTGGATTTGCACAGACAGCTCAACTACTATTTGGATAAAACTAAGGCCGTTTGTAAGTCTGATCAGCTTTTTGTTTTCTTTCATCACTGGTCATTGGGTTTGGCTGTTCCTATGCAAGCCACCTCCTCTTGAATATCTAAGGCCATTTACTTTTGTTATATTTTTAATGGCAAATCTTTGTCTACTTCTGTTTGAGCTCATTCCAGTAGGGCTATTGCATCTCCTGGTGCTTTCTTTAAGGGGTTGCACATCAATTCCAACCTTGAAGCTGCTACTTGTTCTTCAGTAGATATCTTTATGAAACATTATAAGTTTTTTTTTATTTTTATTTTTTATTTTACATTTGTTGACCGGGCTAGTCCAGCTGGATAATTTCCATTTTCAGTGGAGGCCCGGGGAGAAAAGCTCCACAATTAAAACAAGGTTAAACATTTAAGCAACAATGCATACATTTTATTGTAGTAGAAAATACAGCGAAAAAAAACAGGTAAAAAACAAATAGCCTAAGCTATATATTCATTTTTTTTTTTTTTTTTTTTTTTTTAGAACAGTACAGTAATTTAGTCATTTGAAATAGCAGGGAAAGATAGTGATTTTTACGTAGGGAGGTATGGCTGAAGAGCGAAGAAGTCATTTAGTCTGGATTGGTACAGGAGCAGAGCCAGAAGTTGTTAAGATGTAATAGAAGTTGTTTTTTGAAAAGTTGAAAGGAGTCTAGTGAGGTAATGTGTGGGGGAGGTTATTCCATATTTTCCCTATGGAGTTTGAAAATAGACAGTTACCTGCTGAATTTGTAATTCTAGTTGTGGTGACTTGTATCTTTTCGCCAGATCGCAGCTGTGTCAAGTTTTTGTAGGGAGTAAGCAGGTTACTGAGAGCTGGTGTTTTGTTGGTTGATAAAGAATGTTATGTGTAATTAAGAGTTGTTGATAGATAAGCTTGTTAGGTAGTTCTAACCATTGTAATTGTTTTAAGTTATTACAGTGGTGAGTTCTGTACTGGGATGCTGTGGCAAAACGGGCTATATTATGATAGGATGTAGTTAGTTTTTTCAGGTTACCTTTAGAGAGATTGGTGTAAATAGAGGAAGCATACAGTAGGGTGGAGATAAGATGTGATTGAGCTAAGGTGGTCCGTGCTTCTGGAGTAAGGAAGGGTTTTATTCTGTACAGTGAACCTATCTTTTTATTTACTGCTTTTATAGTGTTATTGATATGACAATCATAGTTAAGATTATTATCAATAGTAACACCAAGCAGTTTGGTAGTAGAGTCTGGGGAGATAAGAGAATTGTCAGCTGCAGTAATAGTAAAATTTAGTTGAGGAGATTTGTGGGTAGGTGAGAATAGTAATAGTTTTGTTTTCTTGGAGTTGAGAAGGAGACATCTTTTGAGAACCATTGTTCAACGGTTGAAAAGGTAGATTGTGTGAGTGACTGGAGTTCAGATTGGGTGGGAGCTGTACAGATGATGGTAGAATCATCTGCATATTGTATGCAGGTAGTGTTATGGATAGATGATTGAAGATCATTAATAAAGATAGAGAATAAGAGTGGACCTAATATTGATCCTTGAGGTACTCCTAAGGAGATAGGTAGTAGAGCAGATAGAAAATTTTTCCAGAGTACTGCTTGTTGTCGGTTTTCAAGGTAGGATGAGAACCAGGTTAAGGAGGAAAAATCCAAGGCAAGTGAGTTTAGTATGTGTAGGAGAAGTTTATGGTTGACCATGTCAAGGCTTTTGACAGGTCTAGGAAAAGAGAAGCAGTTAGTTTGTTATTATTACGGTTACAGTTTATTGTGTTAGTAAAGGAAAGTAGTGCAGTGGTCGTACTGTGTGAGGGTCTAAATCCATGTTGAGTGTTTGCTAGTAGGTTATTTTGAAGGAGATGGTTAAGTAGTTGTTTGTGTATACATTTTTCCATGATTTTAGCTAGTGGAGATAATAGTGCTATTGGGCGGTAGTTAGAGAGGTCAGTGGATTTGCCTCCTTTATGTAAGGGTATGATGTGTGATATCTTCCAGATTGCTGGAAAATCACTTTCTTTTATGGATCTGTTTATTAGGATCGAAACAGGGTAGGCTATAGCTTTTGCTGCTACCTGAAGGAATTCAGCAGGAAGCTTATCTCCTGATGGGTAGTGGGTTTAAGTTTTGTAAGAGAGATTGTATGTAGGAGGTGGGTATGGGTTGAAGTTGAAGGGAAGGAATGACTTTGTTGGTGTTACTTAAGATCAGTTGGGAAGCATCAGGGGATAAATGGCTTGCTAGTGTTTGTATGGAAGTAGTAAAGAAGCTATTGAAGTTATTGGCTATTAAAGAGGGATTATCAGGGTCTAGATTCTGTGGGTTAGGTGTTACTATTTTACCTGGGGTAAGTAGATGATTGATAGTAGACCAGAACCTTTTTGGTTCTTTTTTTGTGGATTGCTGAAGTTCTACATAGTAGTTCTTTTTGTCTGAAATAATAGCATTTTTGGTTTTGTTTCTCAGCTCTCTAAAGATTTGATAGTCTGTTGGGTTTCTAGAGGAGCGCCATTTCTTCCAAGATTTATTTTTAAGCCTGATCTTTTGTTTAGTATTAGAGGTAAGCCAGGGTGCTGCTCTGGTATTTATTCTAATGGTACGACTTGGGGCATGGTGGTTTAGGATTGTAAGGAATGCTGAGTTGAAATATTCTACGGCTTTGTTGAGAGAGAGGTGCTTTAGAGGGGTCCAATTGTATTGTGAGAGTTCTGTTTGAAATCTTTGGGGATTAAATTGTTTCTTTGAATATAGTGTTCTATGTGAGGTAGGTAAGTTTTGATGAGTTTTAGCTCTAATGACATATGTGAGGGAGTGATCGCTAAGGTCATCAGGAAGGATGCCAGTTTTGTAGCTTTGTGAGGGGAGTTTGTAAGAACCCAGTCTAAGGTGGTTTCTTTTTTGCTTGTTTTATTTATTCTAGTGGCACTATCAATTAGTTGTTTGAAACCAAGAAGGTTTAAATGGGAAGTAGGGTTAGCATTGTTACAAGATTTCCAGTCAATGTTAAAGTCTCCAAGGAGTAGTGTTTCTTGAGGGAGGTAATTTGAGAGTTGTTCAAGAAGTTGTTCTAATGTGGGGATATTATTTCCTGGAGGCAGATAAGCACAAATGATGTTTATTGATTTAGTAGTATTAATTTGAACTCTAGAGCAGATTATTTCGACATTATTGTTTTGGGTAAGAGCAAGGTCAAGAAGAGTAAGCTTCAGGTTAGATTTATATAGGATAGCTACTCCACCTCCTTTCTTGGAGGTGCGATCAAGTCTAACAATGTTATATCCAGGTGGGGTAATTTCAATATCTTTAATAGATGGTTTTAGCCAGGTTTCTGATAAGCATAGAATGTCAAAGTTGTGTACTTCTAGTAGGGCATGTATTTGACTAACTTTATTACAGATACTGCGTATATTTAGGTGGGCCAAGGATAGTATGTTTGTAGTTATAGTTGATGGAGGAAGGAGAGCTTTTATATGGTGACTGTGTGTTTCAGTAGTTGTAGGTTGAGGGCCTGGATTGGGGTGTATGTCACCGTCCTGAAGTAGATGGAGTAGTAGACCATAGTTTTTGGATATGTGTTTTAGAGATGTGTCAAATACTTTCTTTGATTTAGTTTTTAGTAGTTTACAATGAAATAATAAGTTGAATATGGTTTCTAGGGCCAGAGCAGGTTTTGCTGAAACCATTTTATATGAGCTTGTTGAGGGCCCTTCTCAGCCTTCCACCTGTCTTCATGTTTCTTGAGCTTTTTTACTCTGCCTTCTGTGTTGAATACTGCAGCAGTGACAGAAACCCATAATTTGATGGAGTTGAGTGGACATATTAATTTCAAGTGTTAAAGAAGTTTAGTTTAGTTTACTTTGTTGGGTGTTTATACCTTCAGATGGAAGGGCTTTTTTTCACCAGCTGGGGTTTAAATAGGGTCATTGTTAGGGTTGGCTTGTCTGCATGGTATGGTGCACTCACTTAATATCCACTTTAGGGAAGAGTGCTCAATGTTTAATGAGTATATTGCATTGTCAGGCTAGACAGAGGAGTTTTCAAAGAGTAGGACATGACTTGAAGATATGAGAAGATAGATGAATGAGCTATTAAGTTTAAAATAGTGTGAACATGTTATGGATAATGGTTACCTGACTGTTACTTAAGCAGAAATATAGTTTTAGGTAGGGAGATTAAATATGATTTAGACAGCTGGTTATGAATGTAAGATCAGTGAAATAGCTTACACCACAGTGCAGCTGTGCCACAGGTGTGCCACACTTTTTTGTCAAAGGCTAGAATTTTGGAAGTATCTTAACAACATCTATTTAGCAGAATATTCAGGGAAATTATACTAATGAATCTGTAGTTTTGTAATAGATGAAAAGATAGTGAGAAGAGAGCCCTAAGGTAGAGATGAATCTGCCTTTCTAATATGATTTGCTGTAGAATCGTAGACATTTGAAGTGTTGACTGACAGTCACTTCAGAAATTTTTTCTACACCAAAGCTAGTTTCACCACATTGATCCCAGTCTATCTACAGTATGCCTGTGTCATAGAGACTTGGCTGCATGTGTACCAGGAATGTGACTCTGTAATTATAAGAGTGAAGTACGCTGTCTCCTTAGTCATTTGTAGTCACTGCGACTCAAATTATTCCTTATGTTGCTTTTATTTTGGTATGGTCAGTGGAAAAAATGAGGTACGCATCACATTGTACTTATTTTCACTTTTCATGCTAGTAACCAAAAGCAATGATAAGAAAATGGAAAATGGTCCACACAGAGACCAGTCACCAGTGGGGTCTGATGAGATTCTGTGGTGGGACTTCTTCTGTTTGCCATCTACTTTTCTGAAGTAAAAGCAAATACCAAAGGGCTCTGGCTGAATATGTATGATGATGACTATAAGCTAGGAGCAGCCATTGAGTCCCCAAATGACTTATCTATCCTGCAGGAAGGTTTTTCCCAAATAAATAACTGGTACCAAAATCATCGTCTGAAACTAAATGCCAAAAAATGCATTATAGGTTCATAGGTGTTTACTAGGCTAATGACCACAAGGGCCTTTTTAAGCCTAGCCATACATCCCAAGTATCTGACAAGTTCTGATTCTCTTGATAAGTATAAGCATGGGCCTGGGAGATGAACCATTTACAGGTTACCTGTGTCCATTCGAGACATATGTGCTAAACCAGGAATGAATTTCCAGTTTCCCATCCAGTTATCCAATTTGCACTTGAATTGGGTTAGGGAGGAACTCTACTTCAAGAAGCAAAGCAAATATCCGCCACGGAATCCAGACACCAAATGATAGTTGTTTAAAAGTGTATAAATCTTTTATTTCAAACGAAGGACAAGAAGAGTATCCACAAGCGCTTTCACTCGGATGTTCCGAGCTTTCTCAAGTAATTCTAGTATTTCCAGGCAACTGTTTAAATAGTTGTTAGGCTCCAATTAAGCCAAAAAACTTGTGCTTAATTAAACAATTGTCATTAATAGATAAAACTCTTGTGAACCAATGTTAGGCACTAACATTCAGTTACCATTATTGTTTGTTATATATTATATACAAATTCTTCAGTTTGTCATTTATTTAAACTAAAAACCAGTGCATATAGGTGTAATTGCAAATCACAATAAATCTTTTAACTGAGTTTTAAACTTGAAACTGTCCAGTGCCTTTTAGATGTATTTATCTTTTATATGGTACAATAAATTATTGGTAATAAGAGAAAATAGGGGGGGGGGTGAAAGGGTTAGAAAATACATAATTTGTACCATTTGCTTTATTTATGTTTTTAAAGATAAATACATCTAAAAAGCACTGGACAGTTTCAAGTTTAAAACTCAGTTACAAGATTTATTGTGATTTGCAATTACACCTATATGCACTGGTTTTTAGTTTAAATAAATGACAAACTGAAGAATTTGTATATAATATACAACAAACAATAATGGTAACTGAATGTTAGTGCCTAACATTGGTTCACAAGAGTTTTATCTATTAATGACAATTGTTTAATTAAGCACAAGTTTTGTGGCTTAATTGGAGCCTAACAACTATTTAAACAGTTGCCTGGAAATACTAGAATTACTTGAGAAAGCTCGGAACATCCGAGTGAAAGCGCTTGTGGATACTCTTCTTGTCCTTCGTTTGAAATAAAAGATTTATACACTTTTAAACAACTATCGTTTGGTGTCTGGATTCCGTGGCGGATATTTGCTTTGCTTCTTGGTCTGTGTTTCTACATTTGGTTTTGCCGGCTTTGTAGGAACTCTACTTCACATGGATGCAGAGCCTGTTCCATAGACCTGGTAGTCTCTGGGATGGTAGCTATCTCAACAGTAGGTCCTATTTATATCACAGATATGGATTAAGTCTTTAGAATGGGTAATTCTGGTGCTGTTTGTTTTGTGGATATGCAGGAGGTCCATCATAGTGGAATCTGACAATACCCTGTATGCCAGGCGTAGATCTCCCCTCAAAAGCCTGTAGGAGAGAGACTACAGGGATAGGGCCTTGAGGCAGTCTGCATAGGACATTTTACTTACACCTGTATTCTAATAGTGAGGAACATCTGTTGATGTTCCAGTTGTTGGATGTGCCTGGTTGGGTACATACCAAAGGGGACATTGTATTCGATGACAGGTGTGATGAGTGGTGAATACAATTGAACAATAACCTCCTTGGACCTAGATGCAGTACCTTTGTTTATAAGTTGCAAAACATAGAATGAGTTTCTCACTACTGTAGACACGTGATGGTCAAAGGCTAGTTTACTGCCCATGTGTGTCCCCAAGTCCCTGACTACTGAGTTGTCTCTTAGAGGTGTTTTGTCTGGGTTGTCTCTTAGAGGTATGTTGTCATTATGATAGTAGTGAATGATACCCCAAAGGATGTCATTATACATTTCTTGGCATTTAGTTTTAATCCATGGTGGCTATGACACAAGTTATTTGTCTGGGTCACCCCTTCCTAGAGAACATTAGTGTTAGTGGGAGATTCTATGACTGCTCCTAATTTGCAATTGTCTACAAATTTGATCAGCCAGAAGCCCTAGATATTGGCCTTGACTTCAGGGAAGTAAATGCCAAAAAGGACTTATCCCAGGTTTGATCCCTGAGGGACTTCTCTTATGACTGGCCTCTTTGCAGAGGTGGACTCCCTATTTCTAACTTCTTGGGTCCTGTCTGTGAGCCAGCTTGCTATCCACTGGGTGACATAAGGGTTTATGCCTAACCTATTGAGTTTGTCAACAATGCCTGACTGGGGTATCATGTCAGATGCCTTGGCCAGGTCAAGGTAGGCAGTGTGAACTGTTTTGATCTCATCCATTACTTTGGTGATCTTCTGAAAGAAATCCAGCAGGTTGAGTAGGCATAACCTGCCCTTGATGAAACCAGATTGGGTTGGGTCAAGTGTGTGAACTTTTCCTATGTCATTATAGATAATTTCCTTAATAATTCTTTCCATGGCTTTGTATATGAGACTAGTGAGGTTTATGAGTCTGGTATTTCTTGGGTCTGTAGATGGCCCACTTTTGTGGTGGGGGATGACCGTTGCTGTTCTCCATTCATTAGGCACAAAGCCTGTTTAGAGCTATGGTTAAATAGTGATAGGTCATGTTTCATGCTATTTACTTGGTATCCTGGGATATTGTCTGGGCTCATCAATGTTATGTTCTTGGCCTTAGAGAGGGAGCATTGAGAATATATCCCCTAGTGGTAGTAGGGGGAGTTATGTTTGATGGTATTTCCTAAGGGGAGTTTGAGGGAGAGAGGCGTTAAAGTTAGAGATTAATTTGTCTGCCAGTAGGTTTACTGTATCTTCTAGGTCAGTATAGGTGAGCTCTGTACACAATTGTGTATTACCTTTGAGATTGCTGACATAGCTAAAGAATACCTTGTGGTTGTTCTTGATCTGTGAGGGTAAACCTTCCTCACATTTGGCTTTGGTAGACACTATTTTTCCTCTGAGCTGTTTGCTTCGTTTGATGAGAGTGATTTTATCCGCCTGGGTGCTAAAGCTCCTAACTAATTTTTGTCATTATTTTCTTCCTTCTATTATAGAGCCTATTGATGATGTAATTCCATAATTCCACCAGGGTGGCTTGTTTTTTGAGTCAGTTCTGTGCTTCTTCTTGGTGGGTACAGCTGCTTCTCTGTAGCTGTTAACATGCTTGTATTGGGTTTCTTGAAGAGTTCTGAGTAGGCAGCAGTGCTCTGAGGGTTTATGGAGGCTTGACATTTTGCCAGATTATCCCTTAATAGTAGGACATTATTCTTAGAGTAGTTTCTGAACATACCATTGTTAGCTGGGCTTCTAGGTTTTATTTTTTTACTTCAAAGGAGACTGTTATTTGGTCTAACCTTACCAGAGAGGACATTAAAATAGGGGGTGTGCAGGATTCTCACATATTAGTGAGGACCATATCTAGTAATTTTGCACCCCAGTCAGTGTTTTGACAATCTAGTCCAGGGAGTTTGTGTTTATAAAATCCAGGAATCTCCATGTCTGTACATTTGGTGTCTTATGTGATTCCCAGTTAATAGTGGGGTAATTAAAGTCGCCATGAGTATTGTATTGGGTTGGATGGTGAGTGTTTCCATTAAGCTTAAATACATGCTATAGGTTTCCTGGGTCATAGATGGGGATCTGTACCTTGCAAGGAAGTGGTATGAGATTTTGTCTATGGTGATTTGAACAAGGAGAAGCTCGAGTGCATCATTCTATTTGACCAGCCTTGAGGTATATATTTTTTATGTAAACTGAGACACCTCCAGCTTTAGTCCTTGTCTGTGTAGTAGCTGGTCTAAACATGTGGAAGGCATTACGGCCTTACACAAATGGTGTTCTCTTCACAGCTTTAAATCTCAGTAACTGCACAGGTGTCAGGAGAGCATGTAGGGAGTGGAGTTCATTGTTTAGAATAGCTAGCACTGAGTAGAATCACCTTTTGATTTCTGTGGTTTTGATTTGCTATGTTGAAAGTACTTTCAGTTTATCATTGCCTAAAAAAGGCACTATGGAGTAGGACAGTGTTTTAGCTAATAACTGAAAGCCTAGATGGGAGAAATGCAGACCATCCCTGGCAAAGCAGTGTGGTCTGTTGACCATCTCATTCCTTGCTTGCAAATACTGCACCCCCTTAGAACAACACCAGAAACTAAGCCAATTATTAAAGACAGTCATCTTCTGTTTGTATTGTGGCATCATCCTTTGAGAAGGTAAAATGTTGCACAGTGCCACACTAATACCAACCTGGGACACATATTCCAAGAACTCCATGATGTCTGTCATCATATTGTTTGGGGGTGGTCTATATTATATTATCGCACGCTTACAAAAGTGAATGATAAATAATCGACCCCATGTAAGTGAAAGCTTACAATATCAAAACCTCACAACAGCGATTTTTTTTACAAGGGAAAAAAATTGCTGTTCCGAAAAAAAAAACTTTAAAACATTACATAATGTGGGGAGGGCTTCACCCCCCACAACCCCCTACTTAAATATACCAACTCCAAGATCACACTACAGTGTCGAAAATGGCAAAGTAATGAAAGCAGCCAAGCTTTCCCAGGGAAAGAATTCGCTGAAAAGCCACTTCGCTAATTCGCCTTTTCACTCTTTTCGGTTCAATCAAGATGCATTCAACAAACTGCGTCTGCAATCTGGTAGTAGGAACCTGTTTAGGGAAGTATGTCTCAGGTCATTTACACTCATGTGAACTATGACAGATTCATACTGGTACTTGTGGTCCAGTGACCTGAGTTTGTGCATAATGTAGCAGATCCTGGCCCCTGATAAGCAACTGACCATGACTTTCTCCTTACTCTGCTTGGTGATAAATGCATCAGTGTGTCTCACAAAGGAGTCTCCAATGAACAGAATGTTGGATTGTGTGATGGCTTGCCTTTAGGGCTTAGAAGTACAGGTTCCATGAGATGTGGCTGTATGTTGTTGTGGATATTTTGAAAGAGTGCATTCTGGGCTGCCAAGGGTATTTGTTATGTGTACTTCATGTTGAAGGCCTTTGTTGTTTAGGAAGGTTACATTTAAGTGCCTCAGTATATGTGGGTCTGTGTGTTTGCTTTGTCCTGTGTATAATGGGTGGCGGACTGATGTTAGGAGTGCTTTTGTGAGAGAGCTTTTACCCCAGTGACATTGTGTAAATACATCTCCCACATACTTTTATCATTTTTTTTGTTTGAAAATTAGCTGGTTGTGAGTAAATTTGAGGCAGTTTCTGCATTGCCTCAGGATGCCCTCATCCACCATGTTTGTAACGGAGATGGTGGAAAAGTTCATATCCATGGCAACAGGCCCTTTTTTATTGATTAGATGGTTGCTGTGAGAATACAAGTTAATGTCAGGAGTATCTGCAAGCTAGTTGCACTGTGCTTTTACAGGGAAAACAACTACCAGAAAATCATACTTATCAAAGTGGAAAAGGTTTTCTCTGTGATGTCAGGCCAAAGTTATGTTGCCACTTAATGCTGGCATGACTCAAATGCTGGAATACCTTTCAGAATTATTTATCCAGGGCCTTTCTTTAAGATACATGAATCTGCAATCTGCTTACATACTTTGCACTCCGCTTATCTATTCTCACCCCAATTTGAAACAATTTCTCAAAGGAGTAGTACACCTGAAATGACCCAGGAGAAATCCTGTTCCCTTTTGGGATTTGATCTGTGTTTTGGAAAAAAAATACTCTGCCTCTCTTTGAGCCAGCTGCCTCTCCCCTTTTACAGATGCTGACTTAGAAGACTGCCCTCCTGACAGCTATCACCTCAGCCAGGTGGGTCTCAGAACTACAAGCTGTAATGGACAAAGAAACCTTCACTTTATTTTACATGGATAGAGTTACTCTGAGAACTAACTCTGCTTTCATGGCCACAATAGTGTCAGAGTTCTCTTTGAACCAAGCTATGCACTTACCAGTGCTCTAGCCTAATCTGCAAAATAAAGGTGAACAAATCCTGCTTTCCCTGGATGTGGACTGACAGATCAGGTATCACGTTAGCAGGACACAGTGTCAAAGTAGAGCAAAAGAACTTGTGGTGCCCTATGTAGAAGGAAAAGACAGCAGGCCTATCTCCGAACATATAACTTTAAAATGGTTAGCTAATCGTATCACCTTTTGCTATACTCATCATGGAAAGCAACTACCAGCATCTCTCAGGGCAAACTCCATGCAACACAGGGCAACCACCATTGCCTTTTTAAAAGGCATTACAACTCAGACCATCTTGGAAGCTGTGACCTGGTCTTCTGTCCACACCTTTACCAAACACTACTACTATTTAGGCACAGCATTCAGCTGTCTCAGGGGCCCCTCTGCCAGCCAACCTCACAATCTGTAGCTTTAGGAGTCCCCTAATGAATCAGTACTGCAACTTTTACTTTGAAGAAGATAGTACAGTTATACTTATCATAACTGTAGATGTTTGAATAGATCAGTGTTGCAATACCATCTTCTATCCTCCTTACCCTCTTTCTGTTTGGCTTCCCATGGCTGGGATGAATACTTTAATCCTGTCATCAAAATCTTTGCCAAAACTGCATAGCTAATCAGTTGTGTATTAGGCACTGCAAAGCATTAGCTTTCTGAGCAAAGTATCCGCATCAGACTACACAGTGCTTGCTGTAAGTCTCAGCCCTAGTGACCTGTTTTTGTGAAATACCTGTGTGCTCTTTATGGTTTCAATCACTACTACAACCGTTAGTGCTGCTTGGCATGTTATCAGAGTATGATTAGACATGTGAAGGCATGTCAGTCCTTTATTGCTGTTTTAAAAAGATAATATTAAAAACTTAAGCTAAAATTCAATAGTTCATAGTGGATTTGACTGTATTCTCTTTAACAGTCAAACAGTTTTCAGAATGACGGTGATTTGTAAAAGCCAGCCACTGAGGGAGGAAGAAGAGAACAGATAGGCTAGAACAGATGTAATGCAGGCTTCCTGTCTTGTGGTAAAACCTGCATTGTCTTCTATGCGAAATCTTAAAAGGATTTAGTACAGATGGTAAATTTGCAAGTGTGTTGCAGTTCCATGAGATCAGTGAGTTAAAAACATCTACTGGGATTAGTAAGGACCAAGCATTTGCAGACCCAGCACTACCCAAAGAGAGTAGTAGTCTGTATAATCCAAAGCAGGTGAAGCCCCACCAATGAGCTCCCTAGAAGTAGAGGGATGAAAAGGAAAAATGAATAAAATAAACAAGTTTTCTATTTTTGGCCTCTACTGAGCAGGTGTCTTTAAGTGGTTAAGAATATGTGTATCATTCCTAAAGGGAAATTATGAAGTCTTTTTATTCACATATGCATTTATGAATCACAAACGCTTATTCGTTATGCACATAAAATTACAACATTTCTGCTTTGTTGCCAGTTCAGTAAATGTTTAACGATTTCTATGGGACTTAAAGTAGTTGCCAGCAGTGTGCTTTGATGAAAGGCTGTTCTTAATGACTTCTAAGCTGCATAGCATTTGTGATTAGCTTGGATGTAATGTGTTTCATTATTATTTTTCCCCACTGTGCTGTGCACACCAGACGTGGATTTTTAGTGGTATGCAAATGCCATGCCTCTGAATACTATCAAGTTTCAGCTCAGCATGTTTAATTTTTGATAACATGCTGTTAAAGTGAGCATATATATATTTAGTATGCGGATGTTATCGTTTGCTTTGATGTGGCAGTTTCTTTCTCTAAGGCATTTGTTAATTGTGCCTGTAAAAGCAGAGGGTTTTGGTGAGATATGCTATTTTTTGTTTATTTTGTTTTAACTTGGCACTTCAGCATATGCTGTTCTTGTAAATATAAATGACTTTCCTTGTTCTTCAACATCATATCCTGGCAGTTTGATGAGTGTGGGAAAATCTATATCCAGTGCAGTCTGTCTTGCATTTCATTGTGTCCTGGTATATTCAAGCTTACTCTGCTCTTACAGTGAAAGAGATTAAAAATAGATCACAAGAGACATCCATCATTGTTTCTTTGCACATGTGATACACAGATAGGCTGCCAGGCTTGGCGCTTATCTTTTATGTAGGCCCAAATGAGAGCAAGCTTTCTGCATTAAGACAATATTTTCTGCTTACTAACCAAGTCAACTGGAGAATTCAGAGCTTTGTGCGGGGTTGTCATAGTATTTGATTTGCCTTTTTGGCTTCATATCTCTCAGCGTGTGTGCTTGTAAGGATGGGCTGGAGCATGGGGGATGATCTCTCTAAATAATTATCAGAAAGACAGCATTTAAGTTTGGGCATCATTCATTTAGCAGACCTTTATGTGGAATGCAGACCATACTGTGTTGTTAGGAAGTTATCTTAGATATTCTTGAAATGAGAGACATTTTCCCACTAATAAGATTTGTTCAGAATTATTTAATCCTGAAATCCTGTCATTTACTCAGCATTTTTTGTAAAACAGGATCTGCTGGCAGCAGTGGAGATTTTTGCTTAAATGGTTATCATCAGAGCAGGCTTGAAGAAAAGCTTTTAAGCGGTACTTTGGTGGTGGGTTGTACAGGTGTATAGGGCATACTGCTGCTGGGGTAAAACGTTTTGTTAAGGAAGAGCTTATTCTGTACTGCACAGCTTTTTTACATGATTTTTCTGAGATTTTTGTTATTTACTTATGTCTCTTTCTGTTTAATCTGTCCAACTGCTTTTCTTATTTAATAGAGTTTTTGATCATCAACTTGTCTCCAGTTTTTTTTCTGCACATGTCAGAATAATGCTTATTCCTCAGACTGGAACTGACTTGAGTAGGAACAATCTATATGTAGAGACAGTTTTAGAATCGGTTAACATAAGCATTAATAGGTACCTGGTACGTCATCATCCTTGATGTTTACTACAGTATTGGTCATATGTCTCTCAGCCAATGGCTTGCAGTATGGAGCTTCAGGTGCTTGTTTCTGCACACCTTCTCCAGGTACAGTGCTAGGAACTGCTTGACAACAAAAGTGTCTGCCTCTTGCATCAGATGACAAAATGCTGAAGCAGTGGAACCTAACCAATTCCCTCATTCACATCTCCATGATGGGGGAGCCAGCATCAGTCACTTCAGTCCATTATATGTTGGCTTCTTTAGCACCTGGATCTACTGTTTGACCCCAAGTTGCTGGGGCTGCAGTTAGGCTCCATCCCTCTGTGCACAGTGTCACCAGATAAGTATGCAAGTACTCTCAAAACTTAAATATCTCTACAAAGATCAGCCACAATGTAAAGTTTTAAATATATTTAATAATAAATAATCAAAGAACAAGAAAATATTACATATATATTCACAGTGACATCAGAGTTCAATACCAGAGGAAATATTTAAAATAACATTGCAGTACAGGCTCACACAAATAAAACAATACATCTAAACTAAGCTTTACTATAATCCTGACTGAATCTAAGAGAGTTATACTGTTCCCTAGAAACTTACTTCATTAGAACAAGGCAGATGTGGTGAAAGGTTCTTATTGTTGTTGGTGTCAAGTCCAAGACAGAATGCAGAATGCTCTGTCTCACTATGAGACTTCTCAAAATAATATCTCAAATATTGCTGGGATAGCTTGCAGGATGGCATCTCTTCTTGTCATCTGACTTCTAGTTCCCCAGCCAAAACCCCCATTTCTAGAGGCTGGCATAATTTAGCATCCACCTGTAAAAATATACAGACAAGGGCTTTTATTCAGATATTTGGCAAATGCTGGAAGTCGTAAAACAATTGCATTCCTTCGTGCTTCAAAAGTAGCAATTAGTTCACTCCAAGGACAATACAAAAAGCTTCCTAGTACAGACTCTTTGTCTCTAGCTGCATTGAAAACTTGAGAAATAGCATCTTTGTTGCATCCTATGAAGTAATTTAATTTCAGATATTTTTCCAAAGTTTGCTGGGCTGAGGTTAACCTCCTGTATCACAGTTTCCACTGTTAAAATATATACATTTAAACAGTTACAACAGTGCAAGTACATTTCTCCTCTGTTCTAGTAGGGCACACTGTGGATACATTTTAAACACAGAACTTTTACAAATAACTTTTCAACACAAACATCTGTACAGAGCAGTTTGATATACACATGACATACAGTTCTAATACATTTGTAACACAAGCATCTTGTATAAATTATTTTGATAGTCACCAATGGCATATAATTATTTACAAAATTCCAGCTAGCTTTGCTGGCAGTATCTCCTTTCATCACAGGCCTTTCCAAGACATACGTGGAGGCAATTCCCCCAGGGGCAGAGGGAGGATCCAAAATGGGAGATGCCACCCTCATGGCAGAGGTGGTCCTCAGAACCAGGGCATCAGGGATTCCTTTCCAGGGAAGCCCTTTCAGTGTTCCTGAAGGGAGGCCCGATTGTCTTCCTCTGGAGGTAGTCGAGGGACGCTTGTCCTTGCACCTAAAAGCTTAGCTAAATGTAACAACAGATTCCTGGGTGCAACAGATCGCATCCAGAGGTTATATCATTCCCTTTCCTCACCCTCCCCCAGTACTCAAGAAAATCCACGAAGTTCCACCCAATCAGAGGGATTTGGCAGTGCAAGAAATTCAGAAACTGCTGGACAAAAGAGTCATCCAAGAAGTCCTGCCAGACCAGAAAGGATATGGAACCTACTCAAGATTCTTTTTAGTGCCAAAAAAGATAGGGATGGAGACCGATTTTGGATCTCAGTGTGCTGAACAAATCTGTTTGGCAGACAAAGTTCAGGATAGTAACGGTACAGTCTAGTCTTCCTTTTCTGAAGAAAGACAACTGTTTCCATACTTGGACGATTGGCTCATAACCACTTCCACCAAGCATCACTTGATAGTAGCCAGAGATTACACTCTCAATATCTGTACTCATCTGGGGATAATGGTAAATCTCAAGAAATCGCATTTGACACCAAAGCAAAATTTAGAATTCATAGGTGCTGTACTAAATACAGAGACAGCAGTGGCTTCCCTTCCTCTAAAGAGACTTCAAAGAATAATGGTACAGGTTCAAAAGATAATCCACAGCACAAGGGTCCCTGTTCGACTAGTTTTACAAACTCTAGGGTCAGTGGCAGCATTGAAAACTCTAGTACCTCTAACCAGGTTTCATACGAGAATTCTGTAATGACTACTAGCTTCCCAATGGTCTGTCCTTCACCAACCTTTGTCAGATCAAATTCTGATCACCAGTTTGTGCAAGAGGGATCATCTGTGGTAGATGGATTCCGAACAAATTCTCAGTGATCGTCCCTTTGTTTTTCCAGAGTCCACGGCCTTAGTGACCACAGACGCCTCCCTGATTGGGGGTATTTTTCTGGGCAAGACTGTACAAGGCACTTGGTCTCCGTTAGAGGCCAACTTGCACATCAGTGTCCTAGAGCTAAGAGTGGTGCTTCTAGAGTTGCATGCCTTTCAGACAGTTCTTCCTCAGGGGGCAGTTTCAGTTCAAACAGACAATATGTCAATAGTTTGATACATCAACAAGCAGGGACGAACCAAGTCTTACCCCCCTTGTCAAGAAGCCTTCAGAGTGTGGCAGTGGGTGATCTCTTCCAACTGCTTTCTAATGGCAGTGCACATTCTGGGGTGTTCCAATGCGATTGCAGACAAGCTGAGCTAATGCATCCTTCAGTTTCATGAGTGGTTTATCAATCCAGCAGTGAGGAAAATGATCTTCTGTCAGTGGGTCGACCTTGCTATGATCTGTTTGCTTGCCCTCTAAATAACAAGTGCAGCAATTACTTCACCCTGATTCCCCCTCCAGGGAAGTCATCCAGAGACACTCTGCTCCACAGTTGGCCCCCTGGTCTCTTGTATGCCTTTCCCCCAGTACCTCTAATTCCGAAGTTCTTGCAGAAAGCTCTCAGGTTGAAAAGCACAGTAATCCTTATTGCACCCTTTTGTCATTGACAGATTTGGTTCTCCTTCCTTTGGCCTCATCTGATTGTACAACTTTGGATTCTAGACCCAGTTCCAGAACTTCTGTCCCATCCAGACAGACTTGTTCACCCAGACATTTTGAACCTCAAGCTAGTAGTGTGGTTCCTTCAATTCCATTAGTTGCTAGGCATCCTAATATTTTCTCCCCAGCACGCCACATCCTCATCCTCTTGTTAGCTCATAAACCTTCCACTCGAAAACTGTACTCTAGCAAATGGAAGAGATTTACCATTTGAGCCCATGAAAAACAAATTAATCCCTTTTATGCTTCTGTAGAGCATATTTTAGACTTTCTAGCCACTCTTTTCCATACTGGAGCTTCCCCTTCTACCATCAGATTACAATTAACTGCAGTTTCTAATTTTCATGATGGTTTAGAAGAACGTCCTCTAGCCCCCTCATACATCTTGTAAATCATTCCTAAGAGGCACACTTTTGTTAAAACCCCCTTTCAAAGATCGAACTCTTCCTTGGGATCTGAACTTAGTATTATAGGCCGTAATACATTCTCCACAAACAGTAAACAAAAACCCGGTAAGGCAATCAGTAAATAGTCCACAAGACGACAAAGGATTCCAAACCAATAAAATTTAATTATGTTCTGTCTTAGCACCTCGGCCACTACAGCCTTCAAAGAGTACACATTTAATAAAGACACACTCCCATATATATACATCAAACAATCATTCAATTAAATACAATAAGAAATCAATTAACTAATACTCTAAGATCTTAAAGTAAGCTTCTCCAATTAACTTCTCTATTCAGACCCATCTGTGACAATGTATTAAATTTCAATATAAATACAGTTTCTTTATAAAGCAAAATACTTTTAATTAATCTTTCATCCCCCTTCTTAATAAATACTTGTTCTAAAATAGTGGCTTGCAATAAATTAGCATCTCCATTATGTTTTTCTTTAAAATGGGATGCTATGGGGCTCTCCAGCAACCCCCTCTTAATGTTCCTAATGTGTTCCTGCAACCTAATTCTAAATTTCCTCTTAGTTTCCCCAATATAGAAAAGGTTGCAGGGACACTTAAGACAATAAATCACACCTACTGTATGGCATGAAAAACAAGTATGTGGTTTGAACATTTTTCCATTAATCCTAGGAAAACTTAATTTAATAAAAGAACAAACATTACAATTAAAAACTTAATTTAATAAAAGAAGAAACATTACAATTATTGCATGGTATAGTACCACAATTTAATAAAGGAAAGGGGGGGCCTCATCACTGGAGCAGTATAATATGCTTTAACTAATTTGTCCCCCAAATTCTGTCCCCTCCTATAAGCTACATGAGGTACATCAGAGATAATTCTATGTAAGAATTCATCTCTTTGTAAAAATTTCCAGTAGTGCTTCATTAGTTCCCAAATCTTACTACTTAATAAATTAAAAGTTGTAACAAAAAATATTTTTGTTTATTAACCTTCTTTGCTATTTTAGCCCTAGAATTAATATTGTTAACATTTATAATTCTATTTCTGCTATTAATACCATCTTTATTCAGATTAAATTGTATTAATTTATCAATAGATTCACAAATTAAATTTTCATTATAACCTCTCCGTAAAAACATAAGTAATGATTGATTAATTTGTTTCTCTAAATCCAAATTATCATTACAAAGCCTGGACAACCTAATCATCTCCCCATAGGGCAATGACTTCAGTGTATGGGTCGGATGACAACTAGTCCCAAAGAAATACTGATTGCCATCTTCAAACTTCCGATGGACTGTAGTAGCAATATAGCCATCCTTCATTCTTGATAAATGGATGTCCAAAAAATTAACCTCTGTTACACATTGCAAACCATCAAATTTTATATTATATACATTATCATTTATTTCCGAAAAAAATACTGGTACTTCATTTCGTCCCCCATTACATATAAAAATCAAATCATCAATGTATCGGAAATAAAATAAAACATGTCGTTGTACAAATACATTAGTATATATATATATAATCCAACTCAAATTTAGCCATAAAGAGGTTGGCATACATGGGGGCAAATGGTGCCTCCATGGCCGTACCTCTTAACTGATGATAAATAACCTCATTGAAACTAAAATAGTTATGTAGTAGGCAAAAATGAGTTAAATCAATGATGTAATGTGAAGTTGGGCTATCCTCAAGAAAGTAATGCAAAGCTTGCACTCCATCCCCATGTCTGATGTTAGTATATAAACTGGCTACATCCATAGTAACCCAAAACATGTACTCAGTCCAGGATATGTTGGATATTTTTTCAATAAAATCAAAAGAATCTTTAATGTAGGAGTCGGTTCTTTCTACATAATGTAACAAATAACCATGTATCACAATTCCTATGTTTTGCAAAAAATAATTAACAGCAGAAACAATAGGGCATCCAGGAGGACTAGTGAAGTTTTTGTGTAGTTTAGGAAGACAATAAAAAGTAGCTAACTTACAATTATCCAAATTGAATTTAGTATCTAAATCCTTTTTAGAGAAATATCCCAAACGTATACCCTTTTCAATTAGTAGTGTCAAATTTTTCATGGCATTCAAATATTCAACAGTTTCACATATTTCATAAGTAGAAACATCACTTAAATGTTGCATGCACATGTTATAACATTGTGTATAATGAAGCACTACTATTGTGTTCCCTTTATCAGAAGGCTTAATAATTAAATCACTTCTATTCATAAGACTGTTAAGAGCAAGCCACTCATTTTTAGTCATATTATATCGCCAAGAACTATAAGTATGTTCTTCAACAAGTTCTTGTATAAAAAAGTTCACCATTTCAGAAAAATGTATTACAGTATTATTAATATAAGGAGGTATAAATTTACTCCGAAAATCAATACCAGTAGTATTCAACAATGAATAAGCATTTGGAGAAGCATAAGTTTTCAAATCATCAGATAAACAAGAAAAGAAACTATCATCATTACTATCAGTTTCAAAACTACCTTCAAAATCATGATTAATCAACCGCTCATCTCCCTGTGGAAAAAAAAAAAAAACATTTTAAGTGCAATTTCCTAACCAATTTTAAAACTTATTGTTTAATCAACTAAGTATAGGTGTAATGGTAGGTACAAACTTTAAACCGAGACGGAGAACAGCAATTTGTTCATCCGTCAGGGTACATCCAGATAAGTTAACTGCATTTAAGACATCTACAGATGTAAAATTAACATCAATATTATTTGGTGGAATACATTCAGTTCCATCTACCTCGTTTATAAGCTTGTTTAGATTGTCATTCACCCGCCGCAGAATTGAAACCAATTCCTTTTTTTCTTATTTCCTCTTTTGGTGCTTTCTTCATTCTGACGAAAACGATGTTGATGACATTCAGGTTCTTGTGCTACAGGTAATGGGGAAAGTCATGTATTTCACCCTCTGAATCAGTGGTAAAACCTACACCATCCGAGGAAGCAAAGGAAACAGATAGTTGCTTTTTATTACTTGTTTTCCCCATCTGTCCTGAACGAATATTTTGCTTACTTCTCCATAGAAAGGCACGCCCATTTCCATATTCACGAATATCTCATTTGATCTTGTGTAGCTTAAGGTGGACCTGTTCATTTTCGAACTTGCTCAACTTATCTTTAAAATTTTTAAAGATGTAAGTAACCTTGGAATCACCCACTTGGTTCAACAATTGCATATGCATCACGTTAAGTTCATTCTTCAACTTTGCATGAAGTAACTGTTCCCTTTCCACAAGAATATTAACCCATTTCATAGCACAAGTATGTGCTGCAGCCAACCAGCTATCTTTAAATACTAAATCAGTACTGTCCGTTGAATCAAATGGAGTGGCTGGACTTTTAAAAGCTCTTAAGCCTTGAGGGGCAATGTTCAATTCTGTATATCTAATTAAACCCAAGAGATTAAAATGGCAACAAGTTTCATGAAAAATCAATTTTTCAAAGCTGTCAACATTGTCCTGTATCTCTTGAGGAAAAGAACCATGGGAATTTTCACCAATGCCCCCAAATGGATTACTATGTCTCTGTTTTCTGTCTTCCATAAATTTTAAAGTAAAGTTAACAGAGGTAGACTCACCATTAGTTAACGGCTGAGCAGATTTTGAAACGCCAGCCACTCCAATAGCATGAGTAGGAACGGGCAAAATATGAGAACCAAGTGGAGCATTGGAAACATTAGGAGCAGCCTGGGAAACAGAAACTGATGAACCATGGACTACAAAATTATCCATGGTTTTCTGTAATGCCATACCCGAAACACCTAGAGTTTCTGAAGCACCTGGAACCAGTGGGGTAAAGGTAGCAGTCAAATCTTCTCGAAAAACCCTGGGAATGTTAAGTAAGGAATCCGAATCCATGGAAAAACCAAAAATCACAACAAACAGCAAACAAAAACCCGGTAAGGCAACCAGTAAATAGTCCACAAGACGACAAAGGATTCCAAACCAATAAAATTTAATTATGTTCTGTCTTAGCGCCTCGGCCACTACAGCCTTCAAAGAGTACAAATTTAATAAAGACACACTCCCATATATATACATCAAACAATCATTTTATTTCCGATACATTGATGATTTGATTTTTATATGTAATGGGGGACGAAATGAAGTACCAGTATTTTTTTTGGAAATAAATGATAATGTATATAATATAAAATTTGATGTTTTGCAATATGGAACAGAGGTTAATTTTTTGGACATCCATTTATCAGGAATGAAGGATGGCTGTATTGCTACTACAGTCCATCGGAAGTTTGTAGATGGCAGTCAGTATTTGTTTGGGACTAGTTGTCATCCGACCCATACACTGAAGTTGTTGCCCTATGGGGAGATGATTAGGTTGTCCAGGCTTTGTAATGATAATTTGGATTTAGAGAAACAAATTAATCAATCATTACTTATGTTTTTACGGAGAGGTTATAATGAAAATTTAATTTGTGAATCTATTGATAAATTAATACAATTTAATCTGAATAAAGATGGTATTAATAGCAGAAATAGAATTATAAATGTTAATATTAATTCTAGGGCTAAAATAGCAAAGAAGGTTAATAAACAAAAAATATTTTTTGTTACAACTTTTAATTTATTAAGTAGTAAGATTTGGGAACTAATGAAACACTACTGGAAATTTTTACAAAGAGATGAATTCTTACATAGAATTATCTCTGATGTACCTCATGTAGCTTATAGGAGGGGACAGAATTTGGGGGACAAATTAGTTAAAGCATATTATATTGCTCCAATGATGAGGCCCCCCTTTCCTTTATTAACTTGTGGTACTATACCATGCAATAATTGTAATGTTTGTTCTTTTATTAAATTAAGTTTTCCTAGGATTAATGGAAAAATGTTCAAACCACATAGTTGTTTTACATGCCATACAGTAGGTGTGATTTATTGTCTTAAGTGTCCCTGCAACCTTTTCTATATTGAGGAAACTAAGAGGAAATTTAGAATTAGGTTGCAGGAACACATTAGGGACATTAAGAGGGGGTTGCTGGAGAGCCCCATAGCATCCCATTTTAAAGAAAAACATAATGGAGATGCTAATTTATTGCAAGCCACTATTTTAGAACAAGTATTTATTAAGAAGGGGGATGAAAGATTAATTAAAAGTATTTTGCTTTATAAAGAAACTGTATTTATATTGAAATTTAATACATTGTCACCGATGGGTCTGAATAGAGAAGTTAATTGGAGAAGCTTACTTTAAGATCTTAGAGTATTAGTTAATTGATTTTTTTATTGTATTTAATTGAATGATTGTTTGATGTATATATATGGGAGTGTGTCTTTATTAAATTTGTACTCTTTGAAGGCTGTAGTGGCCGAGGCGCTAAGACAGAACATAATTAAATTTTATTGGTTTGGAATCCGTTTTCGTCTTGCGTAACACATTCTCCCTTTGAGCCCTCTGAGGAATGTGACTTGAAATTTGTGTCTTGGAAGACACTGCTTTTGGTGACCATTACATATGCCAGGAGGGTTTCAGAGATCCAGGCTTTGTTGTCTGAACCTGCTTATCTGATTTTCCACAAGTTTAGAGTTTCTTAATGAACAAACCCCTCCTTTTTACCCAAGGTAGTATCAGAGGCTAACAACAATCAAATGATTAATTTACTTGTTTTCTTTCCAAATTACTCCAACAAAGGAGAATATGGCTTACATTTACTTGATGTTTATAGACAATTGTGTTTCTATCTTCACAGAACAAAAGACATTCGAATATCAGATCAACTATTTGTTTCCCTTTCCAGTGCAAAGTTGGGAAAGGTAACTCTGACTTAATGACTGAAAGACTGCATTTCATTTATTTATGATAAGAATAAATTAACCTTGCCTAAGCTTGTGAAAGGACATTCTACAAGATCTATAGCCACCTCTGCAGTTTTTCAATCTAGAGCTTCACTGGATGATATATGTGCAGCCGCTACTTAGGCTTCTCCCCATACCTTTATTACTCATTAGAAATTTTACTTGGTCTGTAGGGGGAAGATCGTCCTTTGGTTCGATGTTGTTGCTCAGAACTATCCTTCCGTGAGCCCACGCAACATTTTAGGTTGCTGGAGACTGTTACATCTGTCAAGGATAAAATGAAGATTGACATCAGATAAAGAAGTTATGTACTTACCATAATGTTCCATCTGTGTTGTCTATCTTCATTTATCCTTGACTCCCCCCTCCCTTCATCCCCCGACCTAAAAAATGTTTTGGTGGAGCAGAATATATATCCTGGAAGTATTATGATTTTTCAAACACAGTAGATATGGCTTCCATCTGGGCTTTATCTCTCTCTCTGTATATATATATATATATATATATATATATATATATATATATATATACATGTATGTATGTGTATATATATATATATATATATATATATGTATATATATATATATGGGTTCACTTTATAATTTCGAAAAACTGAAATCCCGAATTTCAGTTTTTTGAACTTATAAAGTTGAACGTTGAAAATCGCGAAACACCAGAAGTGCGAAATTCAAAATACCGAAGTTCGGAGCTTCTGGTGTTGCGGTTTGTGAATGGATAGGTGTAAGTTTAGGTAAGTATGTGTGAGTGTGTTGGTTAGGGGCTTTAGTGTATTTTAGTGTGTGTTTTGGCTGTGATGTGTGTATGCAAGGGTCTGTGAAATGTGTGGGTGTGAGTTACCTTTGTGTGTGTGAGTGTGCGATCTCGGACTTGGAGGCTTGCAGGATAGTATAGGATTGTATTTTTGATTGTGTGTATGTGTGTGGTGTATTTGTAGTGTAGGTTCGCGATTTTAAATTTCGCTGTTATGGGGTTTCGGGATTTAAAGCTTTCGGGCATAGAATTTAGAAAAACTGAAATTTGGGATTTCAGTTTTTCGAGATACTCAAGTGAATCCATATATATATATATATATATATATATATATATATATATATATATATATATATATATATATATCTGTGTGTGTATAGGTGTATATACTTTTCTGCAAACTTGATCTGAGGTAATTGTTAGAGAGGGATTCTGAGGTAATTGTGAGAGAGGGATTATGGGTAGAGGTGAAGCCTAAGAGTTTTTGGCTGGTGCTAGCTGTAACAACGACTGAGTCAGTTTCGGTATCAGAACCAAACTTTAAAGATAAATGAAGATAGACAACACAGATGGAACGTTATGGTAAGTACTTAACTTCTTTTTTATTAGCACTGATATACAGCAGCTTCATAAGCTGAGTAATCAAGTCTCTTCTCTATCCGTCTGCTCATTTACTTTTTCGCTGCACAAATTTAAGAGTAGTAAGTGACTTTAAAACAGCATCATGCAGGTTCAAGCCATAGCCTTACTATTTATAAAATATTTTCTCAGAAACATTTACTTATATACTGCTGAGACCCTCTCTCACGTATTAAACCTGTGCTGTTCTGGAATCTCTTGCTCAACACAAATGCTCATCATTTCACCTGTCCTCTTGCTGTTTTTTTGCCCTTAATTTTTACCTATCTGATGCCTACAAATGGAGCTATAGATAATTAATTTGAGACTGTGAACTTCATTTATGAGGTCATCACCTCATTTAAGCAAAAGCCAATGAGGAAAACATAGTGAAGAATGCATGCCAGCCAAGCTTATTTACAGCTTCTTACATCTTCATATTTTTAGAAGTACAGTGTGGTTGTATTGGACTTACACGAGCATGCAGCTGTATCAGCAGAAAAAGAGACTTAAAGGCTGCCTGCTTTCAGAACTAGTTTTCAGTTCCAAAGTGTTTGTCCTTTCCTTTTATTTCTTTCTTTATTAAAGCATATCACCTCCAAAGAAAATTTGCAAAAAGTAACTCAAAGTTCTGGATCAAAAGCTACAGAGGATGGATAAATCGTCTTTCTGGGACAAACATAATGGTGTATGGAACTAAACTGCACATAAGTACAGAAACTGAAAAACATTTCAGTTTAAAATGTACACAAAGGAAACATAATGGTGTAGGGAGCTAAACTGCACATAAGTACAGAAAGTGAAAAACATTTCAGTTTAAAATGTACACAGAGGAAACATAATGGTGTAGGGAACTTAACTGCATGTAAGTACAGAAACTGAAAAACATTTCAATTTAAAATGTACACAAAGGAAAATGGAATGTATCATTTTGCTTTGACTTGTACCAGCAATAAATATATTTGATTAGTGGCAGATATCCTTGGACAGTGCACAGAGGCCATTGCCTGCCTTTATGAACTGAGATTTGAAAAGCCTTGGACAGTGCACAGAGGCCATTGTCTCCCTTTATGAACTGAGATTTGAAAAGCCTTGGACAGTGCACAGAGGCTATTGTCTCCCTTTATGAACTGAGATTTGAAAATGTCAGTAATGAACAAGGCAGTACCATTCCTAGAGGTGCAGCTCAGGAATATGATGCTTCTGTGTGGTACAAATAACAAAGCAGTCTGCCACCCAGATAAGTGCAGCAACAACATATTTAACAATGTAGCCTCTTTATTGGTGAAAGCTGCCCTCCTTCCTCATAACCTTCAAATGCTTAAATCATCAGTGACGTGGAGTTCTCTAGTTCAGCATCATATTTATCAGCTCTACCTATTTTGGAGGCACATACTGATTTTCAGGATTGATTTACCCCTTCACATCAGTTTTCTGAATAGTTGTACTTAGGTGCATTCCTATTTTCATTCATGATTTACCCCTTTTTATGATTTTCCAAATCTGCCCATCACAAATGATTTTGAAGGCTTTTAGAATACAGAAAATCATACTGTATAACCAATGTGTTTGTGGCACCAGTAATTTAATGGTGGAGGACCCATATCTTATATGTCCCTTGTCCATAAGCAAAAATTTTTGTGACATAGATACTTGCAGTATCGTTCATTAAATTGTACATATTTCAAACTGGATCTTTGGCAAATATGATTCTATTTATGCTGCTGCAGGGTTGCATATATCATATTACAGTGATACTGGACAGAGTAGAAGCCCTTCCCTTTCCCCAGGTCCCCTGGGTCTGTACATTGGTAAGTGTCCAGTTTGATCATAAACATTGCCCAAAATGGAAAAAGGCAGTTGTGTTTTTTCTTTCACTTTCATACTATATTGTAAACATTCAAGTTCATAGGTAGGTACTAGGCTATTGGCCCTAGGGCTATATAAGCCTAGCCAAAAAGGTGCCCTGGCTTTCACCACCCAAGAAAATGATTTACCTGTGCCCCTGTCGAGCAGAGCCACAGAAGTGATCCCTGGGGTGAATATCCTATTTCCCATCCAATCATCAAGATTTTTCTTGAAGAGTGCTAATGAGGAGCTTTGTTTGATATAGATAGGTAGTTTGTTCCAGAGTATGGGAAGTCTCTGGGACAGGAATCTATCCCTCCAGCATGTTCTGTTTATTGTGGTGACAAGGTTTAGGTCCCTAGAACGTGTAGCTCAGAGTGTGGCCTGTCAGCCTCCATGACTGTCCTTCTTATCATTAGAGTCACTGTGGAACCCTGGGAAGTGCAAAATGGAGTATATACTGCTTTTTGCCTGTTTTTATTCATAAAATATTTCACATAATTGTTTCTTGGATCCTAGCCCTGCTGTGCCATGGCATACCTCTTCCCTATTACCAAAGTTGTCATCATATTTTTAGGATCCTGTTCCATAAAATGGACATGTCTTAATCTCTCCAAAGTACATGCACTGCTTTTATATGGGGTTTACAATTTGTAGTTATTTAAAGATAATTTCAGCAAATGGCCATAATTTGATCATTTTTAACATTTTGCCCCAAGTTATCAACATGGCAGCCTCAGAGAAGCACATTATGGACTATGGTGTTATCATTGTGCCTTTTGTTCAGAAGTTTTATTTTGATATTTCTTACTGAACATATCTGATGCTGTCAATTTTCATTCTAACCTCAACATGTGGGTTCGCTTCCAATCCTCTGAACCAACTCGGCCAGTACTATAGCTCATGGTAACCAAAAGCTCTTGAGCTTATCCCTTACCCACATTGCACCTATCACAGTTACCTCAGATCTCGTTTACCACTGTGTGAGTTAGATGTGGTTACCAGTGCTCTTGAACAAGATAAATTGTTAAGTATTTGATATCTCTTTTAAAACTTTAAGAAAACATGTTAAAATCTGTCTTCTTTACCCTTTCCTATCTGTTCTGTAACAACTTTGATTTGAACAAAGTCCATATCCCATTTCTGATTTAAGAACCCTCTTTACAGTTCTTGTACACTAAGTATTTTTTAATACTATTGGTAGTATTCTCTTTCTTCTACACATTGGTGTAGCCTGTTAATTGTCATTGTTGATGACTCCTTTTCTGTTTCCTTTTCATCTCTTAAAAAAAAGGTTTTAAATACCTGTTCTTAAACCTTCCCTTTTATGTTACATCTAACTCTTGGTGCTTGTGAGTGCTTGTGTGTGTGTGAGAATGGCAGAGAAAGAGACAGGCCCGACTGGGTTTAAACATTGTGAGAAGTGTGGTCATAAAATACCTTATTCTGACTCATAGTCTCTTTGTGTATACTGTTTGGGACCCCTCCATCTTCAAGGGGACTGTTTCATCTGCCATTCTTTTAGTCACAGAGCTTTTATTGAAAGAAAAAATAAATTAATATTGAAAGACTTAATTCCATCTTCTTTTGGTGAAGCGATATCTGGAACTTCTGAGCAATGAAAGGCCAAATCTGACTTTCGTAGCCCTTCCTCTTCTTTTTCCTCCAGGTTTTCAGAGAAGGCCAAGAAGAGAAGTGCTTTGGTTCTGATGTCTCCTTATGTTCTGACAGCTAAGAAGTCTAAATCTTCAGTTCCATCGTGTCTGTTGGAACCATCTTCAAAAAAGTCAAAATTCTTGGCTCCAACTGATCTATCAGACCCAAGAACAGAATCTAGTCCTTCATCGGACCCGACCCTTTTGGCTCTGAAAACGCATGAAAAAAAGACATGTTTCAGTGACAGTATCCTTGGATCTGACACCACAGTTACAGGATTCAACAAATATTTTTCTTCCAAGAACAACTTATTCACCCAGCATTGATCCCTTTCTAGAGAGTCTTTCATCACCATTCTTGGAGAGACCTAAATTGCTTTCTGTGATGTCAGACCTTTCCTGTAAAAGTCTAACCAAAGACGATGTAGAGAGACTGGTGAGAAAAATCCTTTGGGTGCAAGGTATGACAGGATCCACCTTGGTTCCTACCCCGATGGGTCAAGGATTCCACTCTTCAGCTACTCCCCCTTTACTTCCTCCTCTAACTTCACTTGAAGGCTTACTGACTACAGTTCTGGGTTTCCCATTGACGTGTGCATCTGAATCAAAGATATCTTTATCTTTGGAACTGATTATTGCACTGAGCTCTCCTGTTCAGTCAGAACCAGAGATCTGTCAGGGCCATAAATGTCTTTCAGTACCAAGGGGGTTGAATCGACTCCTATGTTTTCGAAGCCTTCTCTGCATGTCAGAGCTTTGGCATGGTTCAGCTCAGCTCCAGCTTCTGCTTCGAGTGGGATCTCTTTGGAGTGGGAGGTGACTTTGGGTTCTCAGATCTACCCTTTTTGGATTTCGGGCTCCACCCTTTTCTGGGTGGATCAGCTTTTGAGGATATGGAGAGAGCTATGACTGTAGCAGTCAGTCAGTTAGCCGCTTAGTACTCAGAACATACATCACTGTCCCGTCTATGTTCAGAGTCTCAACCATTGCCTCCACAAGGATAGCGAGTACCAAAACTTCAGGAGTCCCAAAAGGGAATACCCTCTTCTTCTGATACTTCCCCAGATCATCCCACTGTGAAGGTCCCTAAGAAGAAGAAGTGCAAGAGGAAGCACTTGGATTCCCCCGGAGTAATCTATCACAGAAGACATAGACTTCATTGAGGGTGAAGGATCCCCAAGGTCACCTCCTAATGATATCTCCTTTGGAGACATTCTAGAAATCGTAAAACAGAGAAGTGATTGGAAGTCCAGCAATCCTTCATCTGAGGAGTCAGTGTACCTACAGGCTTTTGGTACCAGCACATCTACCTTCTGGGTAACTTTGCCCACCAATGTGCTCATTGAGATAATCTCTTGGTGGGCATGGACGGCCCCCCAACACCATTGAACCCATTCCCTGGAGACCTGACAAAATTAACACTGCCCTGGAGGATAATCATTTTTGGTTAAAAGGTTTGCCTGTTGATGGCATGGTTATAGTGGCAGCAACAAAAAGGAATTAGCTGAAGAAAGTTCCTCTATCCATCCACCCAACAAGGAGTTTTGGGCACTGGATAGGTTTGGGAAACAGGTTTATGCTTCAACGACCTTTGCATTATGGTCCTTGAATTTCTTGGCACACTTCAACAGACTGCAGAGGGATCTGATTAAGGAGCTTTCAGATACCCTTTCAGGATCTGTCTCTGAAGTGGCTCAGGAATCAATCGCCTCTCAGTTGGCTACCCTACAGTCCATGTCCAACTCGTCTGTGAGGCTCATTTCTTATGTGGCCGAAAGGACGACAAGAGTAGTGGGTACTGGGTTGCCATCAGGAGATACTCCTGGACTCGCTTATTTGATTTTGTGGAGCCCTTCAAGTTTTCATTCATCAATGCTCCCTTTGACGGCCAGGTGTGAGAAAGATGGAAAGACTCTATCTGCTGTGGGTTTATGTTTTTCCACTCCTCAACGACCCTTTCCAAGGAATCAGCAAAAAAGTGGAAAAATGTGGTTCAAAAAGTCCCAAGGGTCCTTTCAAGATACACGTGGATGAGGTTCTCCCCAGGGCAGAGAGCGGAACTTCAATGGAAGATGCCACCCTTGCTGCAGAGGAGTCCCGCAAAACCAAGTGTGCAAATATTCTTTTTTTGGTATACCCTTTCAGCGCTTCTGTAAGGAAGCCCGATTATCTTCTTCTGGAGGCAGTCGGGGGTTGACTGTCCCTGCACAAGACTAGAAACAACATCAGATAGCTGGGTGGAGAGGATCATTTCCAGAGGTTATATTGTACCATTTTCTCTTCCACCCTCCATTTGCAACAGAATCCCCAATGTCACACCCGATCAGAGGGAATAGGCAGTGCTACAAATTCAAGAACTGCTAGAGAAAAGAGTCGTCCAAGAACTCCCGCCAGATCAGAGAAAATCTGGAACTTACTCATGATTCTTTTTAATGCCAAAAAAGACAAGGGACTGGAGACCAATTTTGGATTTCAATGTTTTGAACAAGTCGGTTCAACAAACAAAGTTCTGGAAGGTCATGGTTCAGTCCATTCTTCCATTTTTGGAACAGGATGACTGGATGTGCTCAATGTACCTTCAGGATGAGTACTATCATATAAAGATGAACAGGCGATCCAGAAGGTTTGTCTGTTTCTGGCTGGGAGCCAGCCGCTATCAATTCAGAGTTATGCCTTTTGGTCTCACCACAGCCCACAGGGTGTTCACCAAGTATATGGGAATAGTAGCATCTCACTTGAGATTACTGAGATTCCAGGTGCTTCCTTACTTAGGTAACTGGCTCATTACCACTCAGACCAGGCACCAGTTATTAGAGGCAAGAGAGCAGGTTCTCTAGACATGTTCCTATCTGGGGATAAACATAAACTACGAAAAATCTCACCTCAAACCAACTCAGACCTTAGAGTTCATAGGAGCTATCCTGAACACAAAGACAATAGCCTCTCTTCCTCCACTGAGACTACAGAAAATCAGATTGTAAGTCATGAAGACAATCAACAGCAAGAAAGTATGTACATGCCTAATTCTACAGCCCCTGGGGTCCATGGCGGCTTAGCCAGCTTTCTCATGATAATTGCACAGTGGCTGCTTGCAATACAATGGTTAGTACTATACCAATCAATGTCAACTTTGATTTCAGTCACCAGCATTTGCAAGAGAGATCTCAAGTGGTGGATTCAGTCAGACAAAATTATAAAAGGCCACAGTGAGCACGGATACTTCCCAGTTAGGGAGAGGGCATTATCTGGAGAACACTGTATGAGCCATGTAATACAGGTTACAGACTTGCCTGTATCCCTTTATATTAAAAGTTGAATAGGATGACTGTCACTTCTCTAAGTCTGCTCACTCTGCATTCTCCTGCCTTAAAAAAATAAAATTTGCTTTTAGTCTTCAGACCTGCATTTTTTGTCAAATACAAACACGACTGTTTGCACTTACTGATACACATGAAATAGCATCACAGAAATACTAATGCTGATGCTTTCAGGTTAAATTGCTTGTGGCAGTGGATCTTACACCTTATTTCAGGATGTGGGGTCTTCATTTTTGCACTAATATTGAGACTCCAAACATTCATTTTTCAGTATATTTGTCCAAAATTCACATCATGTTTTTTTTCTTACCTCTACCACAGGAATTTGGCATAAGAATGTTTCAGATTTAGGACATTTTGTTCTGTCCCCAAAAGTACATTTCCCATTTGCTGTATGAAAATCTGTAGTCCACAGTTTATATTCCAGTTGTGAAGCCAGATTTTGGAACTCCATCCCAGTCCCTTTCAGGTCATTATTTAACATTCATTCATTCATTCATCTATGCCTTAACTAAAGTAATTCCTTTCCAGCTCTTGGATCTGTTCCTGTCCCATACCAAAATGTCTCATTTTTTCGCATCCTCATATTCTTTATGCCAACTCCCTTATTTAATCTGTCTCAAACCAATATTTCTGATTCTACTATTGTTCTGTATTGACCTGCACCTGTGTACTACTTCACCACTCTACTATTAAACATGTTCATCTCAATATTTCATCTCTTGTGTGACTCTGCAGAGAGAAACCTTTACTTTCTGCCATCAATATTACCATTTTTTTCTTTTAATTACTACATTTGTATTTATCTTGTATATATTTTTTTTCTTTCATACTTATTTATCTCAGATGCATTAATCTTCTAAAGTTCTATATATTTGTTTGATGTTTAGATATTTTATCGTGCAAGATCTTGATCTACTGTTGTAGTTAGTATTCTGTGGAGCTTTTCTCCTTGGGCCTTCAGTTCTTGCTCAGTCAGACTTTCCTGATAAACAAATGTGAATAAGGAAATAAATAATCAGCTTCTAGGAAGGAGATTTCTTGGTATTTACAAAATTAGCTTCTTCCACACAGATTTTAACATTTTCATTATGTACTGGAAAGCATACCTCTCAGTTTTTCTGTTGAAGAATTCTGGACAAAGGTACTTCCAAGATGGCTGCACACTGAGTAACAGCTTAATTTCAGCTGTCTCAGTGTGAAACCATAAATTCAGATAAGAGATCCATTGAACTTGTCTTTTTATGTACGTTTTAGTAACTGACTAGTAAGTGCACTCCCTGGATGCCAGCAAAAAGAAATTCAGAGAACCTGAAAGAAAAACAACCACAAAAGGTGAGGAAAAAACACTGACTGGAAGAAGTCTGCAGCTGTTCAGCAAAAAGCAGTGCAAACTCCAGCTTTGGCACAAGACATGACTTCAATAACATAGAGAAAAAATAGGTCAAATGTACTGTGAACTGATTAAAATAAATGAAACATTAAAGAAGTATGTCAACTCAAATATTAAAAGACTGGAAAAATTGGAAGAAGCTTGAAACAGATATTGAGAGGAGGTGATAAAACTGCAAAAATCAGAGGTTATTTTGTTGTTTATTTCTAGTTTGATGACCAGGGAAGTCCACAGAGCCCATTTTCAGGGGAGGCCTGGGGAGAAAAGCTCCAAAAGCAGTTAACACATTATAACATAAGTCATGTATGGAATATACAGTATACAAACGCGTAAATATAACAATTTCAAATACAAATACAAAATCAGGGATTATACGTTTAAAGAACACAAATGTTACAATAAGCATAAAGTCAAAAGTAATACAGATAATATAATTAAAAGTACAAGTCATAAAGTACACTCAACCAATAATCCAAATGGAACGACTGAAGAAAAAGTAACAGTAACACCACAAAAAACTTCAGTTGTTTTCCAAGCCCAATATAGATCTCCTCAATAATGAAATGAACAAAATACCAAGAGTTTATTTATTGTTCAAAAGTAACAACAGACACAAAACGGACTTAGCGCTTTCATTTCCTACCATGGAAACTTCATCAGAGTCGGTGTCTAAGTTCCCGCCCTTACTTTAAATAGACCGAACACCTAAATTAATTAATTAATTAATTAATTAATTAATTAATTAATTAATTAATTATGACTTCTTATTAAAAGATGCAACTACCATAAACCATAATACTTTTCATAAAATTAATAGCCTTTTATATATTCAACGTAATACCTTACCACATTAATATATATAACAATTACATGCAATCATAATATCATATACTAATATAAATGCACATATTGAACAAAGAAACGTTTCTCCTAACTTAATACTTTCAATGCTGTCATGTATCACATATTTTAAAAATATATATACATATAAAAATGTTTTATTAAATAATTATCATTTTATAAAATAATTTCATACTTGTTAATTTATCAATTTATTAAATTATTATTTATGAAAAATAACTTTATATATTTCCAAGGAGAGTTATACCATCAGATAGATGGTATACTGATGGGGGCAGCTTGTGCCCCTATAGTGGCAAACATAGTATTATTGTATTGGGAGAAACATTTTATACTTGATTCCGGACACAAGCAGTATATAAAAGCATATTTTAGATTTGTGGATGATATATGCTTGGTCTGGAAGGGACCAAGACATGAAATAGACAATTTTGTGAGGTATATTGGCCAAACTACAGCATTCCTAGAATTTACACATGAAATATGAGAAGAAAAAGTGAACTCCTTGGATGTTACTATCTTGAAGGATAATAAAAATAAAAAATGTGAGTCCAAATTGTATAGGAAGGAGTGTTTCTCTAATTCATATCTACATTATAATAGCAATCATCCTGTTAATCACAAACAAAATATTATAAAAGGCCAGATGATTAAGGTGATACGTATGACATCGGAGGAAGAAGATATGAGGGTTGAGTTAGACTATATATAGAGTCTCTTTGAAGAAAGGGATTATCCTGTAGAGACTGTAGTAAATATTAAGCAAGATGTTTTGAAAGGGTGGAATGAGAAATATATACCGTTAATAACAAGTGGGCATAGTAATAGTAATGGTATGCAATTAGTAGCAAGGGAGCTAGACGAAAGGAAAGAGACAGGAGAAGTATATATGGTACTGACGTACAATCAAGACACTAAATATATTAAGAACACTATATATAGAAATTGGACATTATTCTCAGCTATACCCAATAGTATTAAAATATTTTCTAACAAGTTAAAATTTGGGTATAGAAAAAAATAGGAATTTGAAGGAAATCTTTGAGAGGGAACAAGTAGTAGGAAGTAAAAAGAAGGTTGGCATGTACAAGTGTGGTAGGTGCCCACAATGTCCATTTGTGTATAATCAAGGGGGTCTAGATATAGAGCATATTAACATGACATTCTACCCTAAGGGTTACTATAATAGTCAGTCAAAGGGTATAGTGTATTTGGCTAAATGTATATGTGGCTCATATTATGTGGGAAAGACAGAGAGGAGTCTGAAACAAAGGATATATGAGTACACATATGATATTAGTAGGAAGAAGGAAACTAATGCCCTTTATAGACATACAGTAGTATGCCCACAGGCTGATTTAAGTTTTGGGTCATAGAACAGGTTTTAAGAAGTGAAAGAGGTGGTGATTGGGAAGCACAACTGGAGTTAAGGGAACTTATATGGCAACTGCAGTTGGATCCCTGCAACCCACCGGGACTTAATGACCATATTTCATTTATGCTAGCATTTAAAATTAGAGCAAACAAGTACTAATGGTTAAAGTTGAATGAATAATTTAATAAATTGATAAATTAATAAGTATGAAATTATTTTATAAAATGATTATGCAATTAAAAATGTTATATGCATATATATTTTTAAAATATGTGATACATGATAGCATTGAAAGTATTAAGTTAGGAGAAAAGTTTCTTTGTTCAATATGTGTATTTATATTAGTATATGATATTTATGATTGCATGTAATTGTTATATATATTAATGTGGTTCGATATTACGTTGAATATATAAAAGGCTATTACTTTTATGAAAAGTATTATGGTTTATGGTTTTAGTTAGTTGTACCTTTTAATAAGAAGTCATAATTAATTAATTAATTAATTAATTAATTAATTAAGTTATTTAGGTGTTGTGTCTATTTAAAGTAAGGGCGGGAACTTAGACATTGACTCTGATGAAGTTTCCGTGGTAGGAAATGAAAGCGCTAAGTCCATTTTGTGTCTTTTGATACTTTTGAACAATAAATAAACTGTTGGTATTTTGTTCATAATTCGTTATTGAGGAGACCTATATTGGGCTTGGAAAACAACTGAAGTTTGTGGTGTTACAAGTCATAAAGTGTTATACAAGCTTAGTGTTTGTTATAACAATAATGTTAGTGAAGGAAGATTTGAAAGAGATGGCAGTGTAATTTAGATGGGAAGGGAGCAGGGACAGTCCCAATTTGAGGTAAGATGAGAATGGAAGAGAGATTTGAAACTAGAGTTGTTGTGAGTACAACGGAGGGAGGCGGGGGATGGAGAGAGAGGTTGAAATGAAGAAAAGGCTGGCTGGGTATGAGATAGGTAGTAAGAAACAAACATACCTTGTAGTTAAAAGTCGGTTCCACACAAAAAAAAAATATGAAGGAAAACCAACATGGCATAGTATACACAAAAACAAATTTATTGAGTAAGCGCTTTCACGGACCTAGCCACTTCATAAGACCATATTAAAACTAAATAAAACAAAGCATTACTATATACAAAAAGCTCAACAAGCCATAAGCCTACTAAGTCGATGACAGGCATTAAACCTTGAATTAAACTTTAATTACGTAAGATTATTGATTGACTTTTTTAAACCGATTGAAAGTGATTTATCTATGGAGGTGGAGGGACTATATAAGAAGATTAAACCGATTGAAAGTGATTTATCTATGGAGGTGGAGGGACTATATAAGAAGATTAAAAATTCTTATCCCTCTGAAGCCTGCTCCTCGAGAATTACTTATGTCTGTAGTAATGTTGTATTGTACAAGGGTAAGCCAAAGCAACAGAATCAAAAGAAATTGAGGAGGGATTTTAATGATTTTAAACTTGGTCATATTTTTGTTTGGCCACAAAAGAACTTACCAGTATTGGTTCGGGTACAGATATGAACAGGTCACTATGTTGGAAGCTCCTAATACTTCAGGTAGGAGTGGTTCATCTACTGCAGGTATATCTACTGACATTACTAGCCTAAATGCAGTTAGAACAGGTATTGTTGATTCTACTGAGTTGGGAGCATGGAATAAGGAACAAATGGCTACTACTATTTCCTGTTTTTTGCAAGCATCACTCTTCAATCTTCCTGTCTCGGTAAAAACTTTGAGTACTCAGAGGAGCGGATGCTCATTGAGCAGAGTGATGTTAAAACGGAAAGTGTCAATGGACCGCAAACCAGTTGTCAGACCCAGGACTCACTGGGGTTGAGATCAAGGAGTTTAGTGTACAGCATTTCTTCTTATCGTTTAATTGATTTGGAGGAATCGGTCTTAAGTAAAGGTTTGTCTTTCATTCTGCTAGATGATCTACTTTGAATTATGTTATATTTGACTTAAGATTATTCATTAGGAAGATTATGCTGAATTGCTTATTTCCTAGCACTGAATGACAGTACCAGTTATATGTGCAACACTTAAGAAACCTAGTAAATTTAATTCTTTACTGAATACTTCTCTTGAAGCTTTTCTTAATTTGTGTGAAACTGATTTGTATGACACACTGTGTAGTTCTCTTAACAGGGTTTTTTATTTGTCACCAGATGAG